>NC_091640.1:30885000-31185000 GCF_027580195.1 Bos mutus | reverse complement strand
GAACACTCTGTCCAGGCTGTGCGGATGTGAAGATTCCCAGAAAGAGAAAGAAAGGTTGGGTTGGAAGCCGAAGCAAGATTCACCAGGCGTGTATGAAGCATTTAGCTTTTAGTTGTTGTAAAAATGAAAATAATTGTGAAAGCAGAGAGAAATCTGCAGCTGCTCGGGGCTATTCATCCCCTAAGAGATCCCACCAGGCCCTCTTTATTGTTGCAGTTTTGGCAAATTATTTTCTTATCACACACAACCTCCTCACTTCTGTTCCTGGATAAGCACTTAGGCTCATAAAGCTGTGGGTCAGCCACAGTTGAGCATCCAGCCCATGGAACAGCCGGCCGTGGGGAGCTCTGGGGCCCGCCCCTCCGAAAGGCAGCAACTGGAGTCCATAAAAAGCTGGCCTGGCTGAGCCGTTAGCGGCCCCGGGTCTGGGGCTCTGGCCTGGACTGCCCACCACCCCCCGCTGTCTTGGCAAAACCTCACCTGCGGGGATGGCCACGCCACGAGGGCCAGGTCAGGAGCCCCTTTCTTGGGTGTTAAGCCCTTGGCGCCTTCAGGGCCAAGGGGCAGGTGTATGAGCTGGCGCTCAGCTGCGAGGGGCTGGCCGGCCATGGACAGAGGGGCCCGGTGCCCACCACACATGTGTGCTGGACAACTGCGCTGGCATCTCCGGCGTGGGCAGAGAGCATGCCGCTCCCATTATCCCGGCCCATTAGGGAAGCAATTGGAAAAAAACATTTAGCAATTTGGACAGGAGTGAGGCTGCCGAATGGCTCGTTTCTCTGTGACAGCCTGCCACGTACAGATGAAAGGGAAGGCTTAGAACAAATTTTCATTACCCCCAAATAAAAAAGCAACAGCAGGCAAAGCAAGGGCTTTGAGGCTGAGAGGTGGGGCCAGAAATCCACCCAGAAGACCACAAAGGCGCCTCAGCAAAACAAATCAATCACTCGCCTAGTCACTTCCCCTCGCCGAGCGTGGCTCACGCAGACGACAATCAGGCCTGTCAGGCCTGTCAGGCTTTGGCCTTGAGCTCCGTGCCTCACACTATTCATTCCGTGCACCAAAATACAACCTGCTGGGCTCTGCTCCTGCCCAACGCCCTTCCTCACCTGCCCTCCACAGCCTGTGCTTGGCCGGAAAACCCACCCGTAGCCTGGAAGGCGGTAGCAGCAGGATTTGGTAAAGGAACGAGACCAGGGGTTTGCAAACTGCACCAGGGTCTTTGCATTTTGCTTTGCTTCCTGCTTCAGTTAACCTGGGGGAGACACTCAACCTCAGATTCAGAAGGGCAAAGGGCCCTGGGGGCTCCCAGGTGCTCGGATACTTTAGTGCTCCCCCCAGCACACACCCAATTCAGGTTCTGTGGAGAGAATCCGGGACACACACTAAGCACAGACCCCAAATCAAACCCCCAGCTCTGAATATCCTGCACAGACCCCACACCCACGCCTGCTCTAATGAGTCTGGCTGCCCGCGGAGCTGTATAATACATTGAGCCTTTGACCTTATTAGATGACTGCACAAACACTGCCTTTTCCTGGCCTGGGTGTCTGTCCACAGGTATCCACAGCGCGTTTGCTGTGGCAGATAAAAATGAAGTGTGGTGGGGGGCTGCACGCAGGATGTTGAATAAGACCAGGGCTGGAATAGACAGGCTTTCCATTCCACGATTTCTTGAGACCTCCCCGTCTTTCATTATCAACAGCTTCAAAAACACTTGTTATTAAACATCTGGGTTTTCCTGATATCCAAGACTGCCCAGAGAATAGAATAAATGGGATTCAGGGCCGGGAGGGAGGGGAGTGATGTCTAAGGATGGTTCTCCTTGGGGATGGCTAGTGTTGACAGGTAAAGGTCAGAGAAGGGTTACAGACTCAAGGATACTGAAGCAGGGCCCCACGGTTCCCATTTCTATTTGGATGAGATTAAACTAACTAGTTTGCAAAGGAATAGCATCTATGTGAGGGCTTCCCAGGTGGCGCTAGTGACAAAGAACCTGACTGCCAATGCAGGAGACACAGGAGATCCAGGTTCGATCTCTGGGTTGGGAAGATCCCCTGGAGGAGGGCATGGCAACCCACTCCAGTACTTTTGCCTGGAGAATCCCATAGACAGAAGAGCCTGGCAAGATATAGTCCATGAGGAATGAGCTGTAGGATTAAAGTTCAGAACTCTTGAAAAAGCAGAGTCCATTGATAAATGAAAATGTGGAGTATTTATAGACAATGGAATGTTATGCAGCTCTAAGAGAAAAAAAGATATCCTGCCATTTTCAACAACATGGAAGGGCCTTGAGAACATCACATTAAGTGAAATAGGTCAGACAGAGGAAAACAGACACCATATGACCTCACGTGTATGTGGAATCTAAAAAAATAAATAAGTAAGCATAAAAATAAAAACAGAACTCATAAATTGAGTGATAGAGGTTGGGTGTGGGGCTAAAATGGGTGAAGATGGTCAAAATATGCAAACTTCCAGTTATAAACAAGTCTTGGTAATGTAATATTCAGCATGGCAACTATAATTAACAATATTCCATTATATATTTACTGAGAGTAAATCTTGAAATTTCTCATCAAAGAAATATTCAATTGTGTGTGATGATGGGTATCTAGACTTATTGTGGCAATAATTTCAGAATATATACAAATATTGAATCATTACATTGTACCTGAAACTAATATATGTCAATTATATCTCAATTAAAAATAAATAAATATGGAAGAAAAAAGAATTCTTTTCAGGCATGTGCTACATCTTCACAAGGAAAATCGTACCATGCCCTATTCTTCCTGAGCTTTACTCTCTTGTGTACAGATGAGAAGAGTACTAGAAAATAAGTTGACATGAGTTAAGAGTTAAGACTTCATATTTTGTAAAATACAGATAGCTCAGCGGGGAATTTCAGACCCAAAGACATCTTTGTTGCTTTTATCTTGACCTGGTCTGCTTTGTCCATGGACACTGGTTTTGATCCAGGTTAGAAGGAGAGGGCCTGACATCGGTGATACACTGGTCACCCAGAGCATGTACTCTGATGTTTGTACAAATAATCTGTAGGCTTTGGATTTTAGAAAAACAACATTCATTTGCATAGTCTTTGCCATAATGACATCTTTCTCCCTATTTTGATGAATACTAAATAAAAAGATGAATGAAGCCAAACTTAGAGAACACCTTGAATCTCAGAGTCCAAGAGTGATCTACGGCTAAAACTACATAGAGAAGACAAAAGACCCTGGAATCCAGTATTCCATGTCTCAGAGAAATTCATAAATAATGCCAGGTTGAGGGTGGTGGCCTTCTTCCACAAAGTTCCCTCTTGTGAATTAGCTCATTCACTCCATTTTACCAACTGAACCAGGTGGGCAGTGTTCTCCTCATTTTGGGTCCAGGGTGACATGACTTGCCATTTGTCATATAGTTGATAAATGTCAACATTCGGACCTAGGTTTATTTTTTAAATAAAATAATTATACTGAGTTTTAATAATAATAATTTTAATTATACTGAGTTTTAATAATAATTTCTGAGTTTTGATATTCACTAAGCAAGAGGAGAGTGAAAAAGTTGGCTTAAAACTCAACATTCAGAAAATGAAGATCATGGCATCTGGTCCCATCACTTCATGGGAAATAGATGGGGAAACAGTGGAAAGAGTGTCAGACTTTATTTTTCTGGGCTCCAAAATCACTGCACATGGTGATTGCAGCCATGAAATTAAAAGACGCTTACTCCTTGGAAGGAAAGTTATGACCAACCTGGATAGCATATTCAAAAACAGAGACATTACTTTGCCAACAAAGGTCCGTCTATTCAAGGCTATGGTTTTTCCAGTAGTCATGTATGGATGTGAGAGTTGGATTGTGAAGAAAGCTGAGTGCTGAAGAATTGATGCTTTTGAACTGTGGTGTTGGAGAAGACTCTTGAGAGTCCCTTGGACTGCAAAGAGATCCAACCAGTCCATTCTGAAGGAGATCAGTCCTGGATGTTCTTTGGAAGGAATGATGCTAAAGCTGAAACTCCAGTACTTTGGCCACCTCATGAGAAGAGTTGACTCACTGGAAAAGACTCTGATGCTGGGAGGGATTCGGGGCAAGAGGAGAAGGGGCCGACAGAGGATGAGATGGCTGGATGGCATCACTGACTCGATGGACGTGAGTTTGAGTGAACTCCAGGAGTTGGTGATGGACAGGGAGGCTTGGCGTGCTGTGATTCATGGGGTTGCAAAGAGTGGGACACGACTGAGTGACTGAACTGAACTGAACTGAAGCATTGTACACCTACTTTGTTTTATCCTTACAATTACCTACACAGTAGATTCTTATCATCTTTGATTTACAGCTGAGAAATGGAGTCCCTGAGAAGGAACATGACTTGTGCAGAGTCAAGCACCTCATGGTGGGGCCTAGGATATGGTGGGGCCTAGGATATGGTAGGATATGCCTGTTCTCCCTGGAGTAAAAGTCCTTAAAGAGATAAAAGACTGACTGCCTTTTATAAACACATAAACCTGTGGCTTCAGCTTCTAGGTCCAGGGCTTTTCCCAACAAAACCTTCTGCATTATAAGCACTCCACAGTGTCCACCTAGACATCTCTTTCTGCACTAAAATGTTTGCAAGCGTCTGATTCACTTTGTCATTGTGTAACTTTCCATTAAACAAAACTCTGGTATCAAAGAAACAAGAAGGGACAAGAGTAACACTTGGGTTATCTGGACAAAAATAATTCTACATCAAGTAATTCAGAGGCAACAATTCTGAACTTTTCAAGAAATCTTCTCACGTTTTCAGTTCCCATTGCAAAGAGACCCCATACTTAAAAGGAGGTCCCATGACCAGGACAGAGCCGCATCTAAGCTGACATCTATATTGACCAGTCAAATGCTGCGGCCCTGGAGCACTCTGAATTCAGGAAGGAGAGGAGGAAAAGGATGCCCACACTCAACACTTATTTGTTTTTGATACAATCATGTGAAGCATTTTGTCATGACATCTCTTGGTGAGGACTGTACTGAGAACATCACTGTTCTGCCAGACTTAGGCAAGGGAGTAGCTACAAAAATCTAACTGTATAAATGGATTTTCAGTTAGAAGTCAGAAGAGACTTCTTTCTCTCATGAGATGAAGCTGGTTTAAAATTCACAAACCAATGTTTCTCAAAGAGTGGTCTGCACATCACTTTGACAAGCATCTCTTAAGGTCCTGGTTAAAAAGGCAGAGACCTTGGTCCCACTATAATCCTACTGACTCAGAATCTCTAGGGTGGAGCCCCAGAACCTGCATTTAACAAGGTCCCAGGTGATCTGTATACTCGCTGAAGTTTGTGAACCATCATTCTAAACAACGACAAAACAAAAAGACACTCCCGTATCCACCACTGCTCCCTTTAAACAAGGATGCTGGCCAGATAAAATAATAAAATAAAATTTGTACTTTCCCCAAGACACAGAACTGCTCCCCAAGGAAAGCAGTTGGCAGATATTCCTGCTGACGGGTGCCGGCCATGGCTACAGCAGTTATTTCCAGGCAATGGACAATTCTTTCAGCCCAAATGAAACTTTAGCTTAAAATAACAATGATGGTTTTGTGCAACAGCAATGAACCTTTACATTTATCACTCCCCCAAATGGTATGGACTGCTTAATGCTCTCAGACCCAGTAGTGCCATCCCTAAGCAAAAGGGGCTTTGATTTAACCTCAAACACCATGCTGGAGAGAGTCAAAATAATATCACAGGGCTGGCTTCCAGCTCACTTTTTCTGAACTATTTCTGACTCACTTGGCCTCCAAGCCTAGGTACTCTACTGCTGACCCTCGTCCATTCCTATTCACTTCTTTTAGATTCTTCTTCCTCAAGTACTTTTCCAACCTCAGCTCCAGTGAGCATGCAGGATCTTAGAAAACATGCAAACCTTCACAGCCTAATGGGAAATGCCTAGTGCAACTAAGGAAAACAGTAATTCATGCGTCCAAATCCCAGAGGGGGAAAAAAATCACAGCAGAGTAAACAGATAGGTAAACAACGTAAAGAATATATCAACATTTATCAGTTTGATGTAGAATAAAGCAGGATTAAATATTCATTGTAGACACTGGCGAATTCTGGCTCCTCCTTAGTTAGAGGCCGTGGTCAAGGACACCCGGGAGTCCCTTTCCCTTCAGTTTGCCCCGCTGCTTTCTGTCTGACCCACAAAAGGCCAGACGCACACTTTCTCTGCAGAGAAGGAAAACCTACTGGGGCATTTCTTCTTTACAACCAAATGCAAAGCTTCCCACTGAGTAAATAGATGGAACTAAGAGCCTAAGTGACACCATTCTCAATGCGGGAGATGTTAACCCTAAGTTTTCCCAGCAACGTGCTGGGATTCTCAGAGGCCGAGGGAAGCCCCCAAGGCCCTCTGCAAAAGCAGGGCAATCGCTTTCCACCAGTGAGCTTAGTCTCCATACCCTGCAGTTCAGCCACTGACCGCAGATGGCGTGCAGTGTCAGCAAGAAAGCAAGGATCCCAGTGGAAGGCAAGTGGTGTTGAGACAAGTGAATTGAACTTACCAAGATAAATTGCTTTCAGGCTCTGCTCAGTTGAGAAAAGCTCTTGTCTACTGTTACTAGCAAGAGACTTCCTTTTCTTTCTGACAAAATGGCTACATTTTGTCACTTGTCACTTGTTCGTATGGCTTGCACACTCTGACATTTCTGACTCTCCCATTTTTCATACAAATAGAAGTCCTCATGGTTTCTCATATCAGATCTTCCTGTTTCTCCACCTGTCTCCTTCCTCTGTGACCACTTAACTCCCTTTGTGGTACTCACGGTATTGCAAATGATCTCAACCACCTCAGTGGTAAACCACTTGCCTGCCTATGTAGGAGACACGGGTTCCATCCCCAGGTCGGGAAGACCCCCTGGAAATGGAAATGGCAACCCACTCCAGTATTCTCGCCTGGGAAATCCCACGGACAGAGGAGCCTGGCAGACTTCAGTCCATGGGGTCGCAGAGCTGGACACGACTGAGCGACTGAACAACAACAGCAGCAACACCTTGAAAAGACCAAACTGGAACCTGCTCTTTCTCAGTGTTTCTGAACTGCTTTGCCCCACCACCATCTTCTCCAGTCTTTCTGCTGAAAAAAAAAATCCTGCCATATTGCAAAGAGACAAGTAAATAATGAATCGGATCCTCCCGGCTAAGAGAGGCACCTGCTAGCAAAGCATGAGGAAGAGAGAAGATAAGTAACAGTTCTGTACTGTATACTTGAAAGTTGCTAGTGGAGTAGATCATAAAGGTCCTCACCCTAACAACAACAACAACAGCAAAAGGGTGTGTTTATTGTGATGAACATTTCGCCGTTGTATACCAAATCGCATACCCTAAAAGTATGCAATGTTACATGTCAGTTATATCTTAATAAAGCTGGGAGGAAAAACAAAGAAAGGGATGATGAGAGTAATTCATTTTTCACTTACATTTTTGCCCTCCAGAAAAGCTGCCCAAGGTGAACTTCCATAGTTCTCTTCTGAGACTCTTCTCATCGTATAGTCTGGGAAGAATTGGGTTCACTGTAAGTAAATGATAAAAGGTCAGTTGAGTTATTACACAAAATGATCCCCTAGTGACAGGAAAGTGTGAGTGTCCCCCTCAAAGTGCTAACTTTCAATCAGGGTGGAACTTCGCTCTGAGAAAACTGGGCTCCTCAAGCCTAAACCTTGATAAAAGATGTCAGCGAGACAAGAAGTTAGAAAAAGGAGGGTAATTATTGTTTTTTAGTCATGCATGAGTACTTCGCTCAGGTGGGTATTAACTCAGTCATTTCTAGGAGGCCAGAGGATGAAAAAGGCAGAGGATGAAAGACAAGAGAGGCAAAGAAAAGAAAAAAGACACAGAGGAAGAGGCACGAAAAGAAGAAAGAGCAAGTGACACGTATAGTATTTTTTTATTTGTCCTGACTGCATTTGAAATTTCTGGGTTGCAAAAAATTGAATCCCCTATGTCTCAAAGCCCCTCCAGGTAATTGGAACAGTCACCATCTGCCTCCCAGAGGAAGCTGATCCTTGGCTTTTATCAACTACAGTAAACTCTATTTTAGAATATATTTGTTACAAGTATCAGAATTCTCTCCCTGGAATTATATTTTTGGCATCTATGTATCTCTATCTTTTGCAAAGGTACAATAAAAGACCATGTTAAAAAAATAAACTTTTGTGTGCTTAAACTTTATTTTTTATCTCCTAAATTTGACTGCCTAGATCTACATAAGATTGCTAAAAACTTGAAGCTCTTCGAGGGCAGTAGTTTTACCCTGCTCTCAGAACTTTATTAAAGTATTTGCTTGGCAATACGTATGTCATTTCATGATATGATGAGCCAAGAAATAAAAGCTGCTTGATAATAAAACATTAAGTTGTGCTTGCTTCGGCAGCACACATACTAAAATTGATAATAAAACATTAAGTAAATGTCCATATTCTTCTATTTTTCACACACACATCATACATATATATATTTAAATTTTCATTGGGGTATAGTTGATTTACAATGTTGAGCTAGTTTCAAGTGCATAGCAAAATAAATCTGTCGTACAAATACATATATCTACTCTTTTTTAGATTCTTTTCCCATATAGGCCACTACAAAGTACTGAGTAGCGTTCCCTATGCTATACAATAGGTCTTTATTCATTATCTAGTTTATATATCAGAGAAGGCAATGGCACCCCACTCCAGTACTCCTGCCTGGAAAATCCCATGGATCGGAGGAGCCTAGTGGGCTGCAGTCCATGGGGTGGTGAAGAGTCAGACACAACTGAGTGACTTCACTTTCACTTTTCACTTTCATGCATTGGAGAAGGAAATGGCAACCCACTCCAGTGTTCTTGCCTGGAGAATCCCAGGGATGGCGAAGCCTGGTGGGCTGCTGTCTATAGGGTTGCACAGAGTTGGACACGACTGAAGCAACTTAGCAGTTTATATATAATAGTGATATATTCAAACTATCATGTCTATTCTAAAAATTTAGAATATACAGATATATACAAAAAAGAATAAAATTCTCACATAATTCTACCTTCCAACAGTTAATAACTATTCTTAACATACTGGGGTCGGTATACATGTATGTATACAATATACACATATAATTTATTGTATTAAGATGAATCATTGGCTATATACTATTTGTCACATTTTTTCCATTTAACAATATAGTTTTTCATGGATCTCTTTTCATTTTATTAACGACTATGTAAAATCTTAAAAATTATGTTTAATAAATGCATATGTTCCATTATGTAGGATATCAAATATTATTTACCCAATTTGTTCAATTTATGATCAGGTATTTTTAGTGGTTCCAATTATTTGTATGTGGAACAATGGTTGAGATGAACATTTTCAGCATTAAATCTTTGTGTACATTCATGATTATTTTCTAATTCTATTAAATGGAATTATGAGATCAGAGGACTCAGCCTTTTAAAGTTGACTGTTTTATATTGCTAACTTAATAAACTGAAAGCCTCTATCAATTTACTCTTCTACCAGCAGTGGGCATACATATATCTTTAAAGTAAGTTGTCAAACAGCAGATCCCATCCAAAAACAGGTAATTTTCTTTTTATGACCCCAATATACATTTGTGGTAGATAGTAACAATTTCAGCAATATGATCATAAAGATCTTTTATTGGTTTGGTTGCAATAATAATGAAGGTTAACATGTTTTATTAGTCAAAGATCTTCCTATGAATACAAAGTTGGCATCTGTACATGATTTCATGATCAACTTTTTTAGGCATAGAACAGAGAAGTCCTATGCACAAGGTGGCCTAAGGAGCAGACCAAGAACAGAAAACCAAACTCATTTCTCAGTCATTCATTCATTGGTTCTTTCTTCAGCATTTATTGACTATACCCATTTCCACCATTCTGTGGTCTATTCCATGGAAACTCAAAGCTAAGAGAAACAAACATCTAGTTCTTGTAACAGACCATATATTTCCCAGAAATCTCTTCAAAAATTCAGAAGTTTCTAACAGTTGTCCAAAATGGCAGCTGATCATTTTACAAAACCAAATTAGCAAAGCCCTAATTAATTAAACGATTGATTAATCAACTGACTTACACACCTGTACACCAGTGCATAAGCATAGAAGCAGCTTTCATACACAAGGAACAGCCAATACAGTGAGATGTATTAGCTCTTAGTAGCTTCAGAGCTAATACAAAAGCCCTGGTGGTTCAATGGTAAAGAGTCTACCCACCAATGCAGGAGACATGGGTTTGATCCCCGATCCGGGAAGATCCCACATGCTGCAGAGCAATTAGGCCCCTGTGCCACAACTACTGAGTCTGCGCTCTAAGAGCCGGGGAGCTACAACTACTGAAGGCTGAGAGCCCTGGAGCCCATGCTCTGCAACAAGAGAAGCCCCTACACTGCAACTAGAGAGCAGCCCCATCGCTCGCCACAACTAGAGAAAAGCCTGCACAGCAGAGAAGACCCAGCATAGCCAAAGATAAATAAATAAAATTATTTTTTTAAAAGACTTGGCCATAAACACATAAAACTTTAACTAGCAATCCATGGTACAGAAAGAAAATGCCACTGAAAAGAGATTCAGCTGAGTGAAAGGACTGGCTTTGCTCTTAAAAGCTGCAGTGGTTGGAAGTAGAACCCAGGCTTTGTCTTAATGGACGGTGGAATGCAGATGATAAAGAAGGACGCATAGTAGGAAATCAGCCTCAGAAGCCTGGGAGCAAGATCCAATGGGGAGGAGGAGAATGAGAACTTCAGAACAGCCTTGCTGGCGTAGAGAGTGCAGTGTTAGGAAGAGAAAAAACATGCTGGAAAACAGCTGAAGCCAGATTGCTACATATGATGAAAGCAAGTCTCAGGCTGCAGGGCTCCATCCTAAGGCAGTGGGGAACCAGAGAAGATTTTAGAGGAAGGAGATGCAGGTGGGGACAGGACTGGGCCCCACAGAGAGCAAGCTGAGAGCGGGGGTGGAGGTGGACAGAGACTAACATCAGGAGGCCAGTTTGGAGACTGCAGCAACGATCTTGGTGTGAAGTCATTAGGTGCTGGAGACCAGGAAGATACAATGAGATGAAAATGGGGAGGAATTTGAGATATCAGAGCACACTGAGTTTTAAGGAGTTGTGGAAGCTTTTGTTCCTGGTCACCCTTCCTTCACATGATCAATTAAACAGGAAATGACAGCAGATTGCCTCTCTGGCCCCACCAGTGTTTACTCTTCTCTGTCCCCTGACTTGGAGACAATTCTGACATCAGACAACTGTAAAACCAAATGTTTATCTTAGTAACTCATACTGGAGTATTGTCAACATAATTATTAAAAGATACCTTATAGATTAAAAGCTCCCCCAGTGGCACAGATGGTAAAGAATCTGCCTGCAATGCAGGACACACAGTTTCCATCCCTGGGCTGAGAAGATACCCTGGAGAAGGGAATGGCAACCCACTCCAGTATTTTTGCCTGGAGAAGTCCATTGACAGAGAAGCCTGGAGAGCTACAATCCATGAGGTCACAAAGAGTGGGGCACGACTGAGCAACTTTCACTTTACATATTAAAAAGGAGCAAGTCTCCATTATGAACATGTGCATCACATATAAATCACACACTATTGTGTATCTATGGCATTTTGATTCATATATGCTACTAACTTTGAAGGAAGTAACGCTTTTATTAGATAACCCATGCTCAGAAAATGTTAGAATAATTTGCAGAAAATATTTCAAAGTCTCTCTAAACGGCTCAGAAGCATTAACAACTTAGGAAAGACTATGTCTTGCTAAAAAACATGAATTGCCTACCGTCTTTTTTTAATGAGAATTTAAGAATGTTTATTAAAAAAGAAATAAATTTTCCATTTCAGCTCATTTGGCTTCATCTGCCATTAAATCCTACATATACCCAAGAGTTTACACTGATGTACTTAAATATTGTTTCTGCATTGAGATTGCCTAATGAGGCAATTAGTGGAACTCCTCAGATAGCTGGACCAAACACTTTTCGGCAGAAGAGGTCCACTCAAGCAACAGTGCAAAGTGCTTACACTCCCTGCCCACTTCTATTTGACAGCGTGTCTTAGACGAGTGGTGATTTTGGAAGGCAGACAAAACCATGCACTTTGCCCAAATGGAGAAAGAATGAGCTTGAGGCCAGTATGCATGAAAACCATGTAAAAGGCACAGTGTTGATGAAGAGAACCATGTCCCGCCTTCCCTTTGAATTATAGTTTTGTGCCTTTGCTCTAACCCAAATCTTTCCAAACTTCAGTCTTTGAGGAATCCCTGGTTTTTGCTGTTGCTGTTGTTGCCCTCTGTTTAACTATTTGCTTTCTTTAAATATAAATGACTGACTTTCTTTACGTTGATTCAAAACTTTTACTAAATTTTATTTTAAAGGAAACTATTACTGCCATAAATGGAAAATCAGAATCACTTGATACAAACAATAAAAGGAAGTTCCACGGCACTGAACCATGTTCTTAAGAGAGGCTGCAATACTATTTTCTGGCAAAACTTGAAGCCTGAGATATTTTCTTTCTGTTGCAGGGGGAGATTAGCAAAGACTGGAGAAGTTTTAAAGTTATTTCAGCATCAGATAGAAACTTTCTCCTTGACTCCATCATAAGAACTGAAAGAGAATTGAAAATGAAATAGCTTCTGCCCAAAGTGGTTTTTTATTGGCTGATTTATATTTAACAAACACACATAGCAATCACCAGGTGCCAGGCTTATTTAAAGTCATTTATAACCATGAACCCCTCTAATTCTCATAACAACCCTGTGAGGTAGTACTATTCTTATCCCCAGTTTACAGAGGAGGAAAATAAGGCAGGAAGAGGTTGAGTGATTTGATCAAGGTCACATGATTAAAAAGTAGCAAAGCCAGTGTTCAAATGCGGGTGTTTTCACTGGTTGTCTCAGCACCTCCTCACACTGCCCATGTGGGAGCAGGACTCAGTATATAAAGTCATGGTCACATGCTACCTCACATCACAGCGTGTGCCAGTCAAACCATCAACCCACATTCTTTCTCTTCTTGGATGATTAGCATTGATGTATTTGAATGGTTACTTGAAGTTTTAATATTAACATATCACTTTTTAAAAATTTATATTTTAATTGAAGGATAATTGCTTTACAGAATTCTGTTTTCTGTCAAACCTCAACAACATGAATCAGCCATAGGTATACATATATCCCCTCCCTTTTGAACCTCCCTCCCATCTCCTTCCCCATCACACTCCTCTAGGTTGATACAGAGCCCCTGTTTGACTTTCCCAAGCCATACAGCAAATTCCCGTTGGCTATCTACTTTACATACGGTAATGTAAGCTTCCATGTTACTCTCTCCATGCATCTCACCCTCTCCTCCCCTCCCCCCATGTCCATAAGTCTACTCTCTATGCCTGTTTCTCCATTGCTGCCCTGTAAATAAATGCTTCAGTACCATTTTTCTAGATTCGGTACATATTCATTAGAATACAATATTTATCTTTCTCTTTCTGACTTACTTCACTCTGTATAATAGGTCCTAGGTTCATCCAACTCATTAAATTGACTCAAATGTGTTCCTTTTTATGGCTGAGTAATATTCCATTGTGTATACGTACCACAACTTCTTTATACATTTATCTGTCGATGCATATCTAGATTGCTTCCGTGGTCTAGCTGTTGTAAACAGTGCTGCAATGAACAGTGGGATACATGTGTCTTTTTCAGTTTTGGTTTCCTCAGGGTACATACCTAGGAGCGGGGTTGCTGGGTCATATGGGGGTTTCCTAGTATTTTAAGGAATCTCCATATCATCTTCCATAGTGGTTGTATCAATTTACATTCCCACCAACAGAGCAAGAGTGTTCCCTTTTCTCCAACATTTATTGTTTATAGACTTTTTGATGATGGCCATTCTGACTGGTGTGAGGTGATATCTCATTGTAGTTTTGATTTGCGTTCCTCTAATAATGACAGATGTTGAGCATCTTTTCATGTGTTTGGTAGCCATCTGTATGTCTTTGGAGAAATGTCTGTTTAGGTCTTTTTCCCACTTTTTGATTGGGTTGTTTGTTTTTCTGGTATTGAGTTGTATGAGCTTCTTGTATGTTATGGAAATTAATCCTTTGTCAAGTTGTTTCATTTGCGATTATATTTCCTCCAATTCTGAGGGTTGTCTTTTCACCTCGCTTATAGCTTCCTTTGCTATGCAAAAGCTTTGAACTTTAATCAGGTCCCACTTGTTTACTTTGTTTTTATTTCCATTACTCTAGGAGGTGGGCCATAGAGGATCTTGTTTTGATTTATGTCACTGAGTGTTCTGCCTATGTTTTCCTCTAAGAGCTTTACAGTTTCTGGTCTTACATTTAGGACTTTCATCCATTTTGAGTTTATCTTTGTGTATGGTGTCAGGAAGTGTTCTAATTTCATTCTTCTACATGTAGCTGTCCAGTTTTCCCCTCGTCCAAGGTAAGGAGCATTGGCTGCTCTTTGCTGGAGCAGCCGTGAAGAGATACCCCACGCCCAAGGTAAGAGAAACCCAAGTAAGACAGTAGGTGTTGCAAGAGGACATCAGAGGGCAAACACACTGAAACCATACTCACAGAAAACTAGTCAATCTAATCACACTAGAACCACAGCCTTGTCTAACTCAATGAAACCAAGCCATGCCTGTGGGGCAACCCAAGATGGGCAGGTCATGGTGGAAAGATCACACAGAATGTGGTCCACTGGAGAAGGAAATGGCAAACCACTTCAGTATTCTTGCCTTGAGAACCCCATGAACAGTATGAAAAGGCAAAATGATAGGATACTGAAAGAGAAACTCCCCAGGTCAGTAGGTGCCCAGTATGCTACTGGAGATCAGTGGAGAAATAACTCCAGAAAGAATGAAGGGATGGAGCCAA
Organism: Bos mutus; assembly: GCF_027580195.1. Lineage (NCBI taxonomy): Eukaryota > Metazoa > Chordata > Mammalia > Artiodactyla > Bovidae > Bos > Bos mutus. Next base: position 31,170,072 of record NC_091640.1, on the reverse strand, counting down.
AGCAAAGAGAATACCCAGCTGTGGATGTGACTGGTAATAGAATCAAGGTCCAATGCTGTAAAGAGCAATATTGCATAGGAACCTGGAATGTCAGGTCCATGAATCAAGGCAAATTGGAAGTGGTCAAACAAGAGATGGCAAGAGTAAATGTCGACATTCTAGGAATCAGCGAACTGAAATGGACTGGAATGGGTGAATTTAACTCAGATGACCATTATATCTACTACTGCGGGCAGGAATCCCTCAGAAGAAATGGAGTAGCCATCATGGTCAACAAAAGAGTCCAAAATGCAGTACTTGGATGCAATCTCAAAAACGACAGAATGATCTCTGTTTGTTTCCAAGGCAAACCATTCAATATCACAGTAATCCAAGTCTATGCCCCAACCAGTAACGCTGGAGAAGCTGAAGTTGAATGGTTCTATGAAGACCTACAAGACCTTTTAAACTAACACCCAAAAAAGATGTCCTTTTCATTATAGGGGACTGGAATGCAAAAGTAGGAAGTCAAGAAATACCTGGAGTAACAGGCAAATTTGGCCTTGGAATACGGAATGAAGCATGGCAAAGAGTAATAGAGTTTTGCCAAGAAAATGCACTAGTCATAACAAACACCCTCTTCCAACAACACAAGAGAAGACTCTATACATGGACGTCACCAGATGGTCAACACCGAAATTAGACTGATTATATTCTTTGCAGCCAAAGATGGAGAAGCTTTATACAATCAGCAAAAACAAGACCAAGAGCTGACTGAGGCTCAGACCATGAACTCCTTATTGCCAAATTCAGACTTAAATTGGAGAAAGTAGGGAAAACCACTAGACCATTCAGGTATGACCTAAATCAAATCCCTTATGATTATACAGTGGAAGTGAGAAATAGATTTAAGGGCCTAGATCTGATAGATAGAGTGCCTGATGAGCTATGGAATGAGGTTCGTGACATTGTACAGGAGACGGGGATCAAGACCATCCCCATGGAAAAGAAATGCAAAAAAGCAAAATGGCTGTCTGGGGAGGCCTTACAAATAGCTGTGAAAAGAAGAGAAGTGAAAAGCAAAGGAGAAAAGGAAAGATATAAACATCTGAATGCAGAGTTCCAAAGAATAGCAAGAAGATATAAGAAAGCCTTCCTCAGTGATCAATGCAAAGAAATAGAGGAAAACAACAGAATGGGAAAGACTAGAGATCTCTTCAAGAAAATCAGAGATACCAAAGGAACATTTCATGCAAAGATGGGCTCGATAAAGGACAGAAATGGTATGGACCTAACAGAAGCAGAAGATATTAAGAAGAGATGGCAAGAATACACAGAAGAACTGTACAAAAAAGATCTTCACAACCCAGATAATCACGATGGTGTGATCACCTACCTAGAGCCAGATATCCTGGAATGTGAAGTCAAGTGGGTCTTAGAAAGCATCACTATGAACAAAGCTAGTGGAGGTGATGGAATTCCAGTTGAGCTATTCCAAATCCTGAAAAATGATGCTGTGAAAGTGCTGCACTCAATATGCCAGCAAATTTGGAAAACTCAGCAGTGGCCACAGGACTGGAAAAGGTCAGTTTTCATTCCAATACCAAAGAAAGGCAGTGCCAAAGAATGCTCAAACTACCACACAATTGCACTTATCTCACACACTAGTAAAGTAATGCTTAAAATTCTCCAAGCCAGGTTTCAGCAATATGTGAACCGTGAACTTCCTGATGTTCAAGCTGGTTTTAGAAAAGGCAGAGGAACCAGAGATCAAATTGCCAACATCTGCTGGATCATGGAAAAAGCAAGAGAGTTCCAGAAAAACATCTATTTCTGCTTTATTGACTATGCCAAAGCCTTTGACTGTGTGGATCACAATAAACTGTGGAAAATTCTGAAAGAGACGGGAATACCAGACCACCTGATTTGCCTCTTGAGAAATTTGTATGCAGGTCAGGAAGCAACAGTTAGAACTGGACATGGAACAACAGACTGGTTCCAAACAGGAAAAGGAGTATGTCAAGGCTGTATATTGTCACCCTGTTTATTTAACTTATATGCAGAGTACATCATGAGAAAGGCTGGACTGGAAGAAACACAAGCTGGAATCAAGATTGCTGGGAGAATTATCAATAACCTCAGATATGCAGATGACACCACCCTTATGGCAGAAAGTGAAGAGGAACTCAAAAGCCTCTTGATGAAAGTGAAAGTAGAGAGTGAAAAAGTTGGCTTAAAGCTCAACATTCAGAAAATGAAGATCATGGCATCCGGTCCCATCACTTCATGGGAAATAGATGGGGAAACAGTGGAAACAGCGTCAGACTTTATTTTTCTGGGCTCCAAAATCACTGCAGATGGTGACTGCAGCCATGAAATTAAAAGACGCTTACTCCTTGGAAGGAAAGTTATGACCAACCTAGATGGCATATTCAAAAGCAGAGACATTACTTTGCCAACAAAGGTTCATCTAGTCAAGGCTATGATTTTTCCTGTGGTCATGTATGGATGTGAGAGTTGGACTGTGAAGAAGGCTAAGCGCCAAAGAATTGATGCTTTTGAACTGTGGTGTTGGAGAAGACTCTTGAGAGTCCCTTGGACTGCAAGGAGATCCAACCAGTCCATTCTGAAGAAGATCAGCCCTGGGATTTCTTTGGAAGGAATGATGCTAAAGCTGAAACTCTAGTACTTTGGCCACCTCATGCGAAGAGTTGACTCATTGGAAAAGACTCTGATGCTGGGAGGGATTGGGGGCAGGAGGAGAAGGGGACGACAGAGGATGAGATGGCTGGATGGCATCACTGACTCGATGGACGTGCGTCTGAGTGAACTCTGGGAGTTGGTGATGGACAGGAGGCCTGGCATGCTGCGATTCATGGAGTCACAAAGAGTCATACATGACTGAGCGACTGATCTGATCTGATCTGATCTGACTTTCTTTCCCCCTTTGTCAAAAATAAGGTACCATAGGTGCATGGGTATTTCTGGGCTTCCTATCTTGTTCCATTGGTCTATATTTCTGTTTTTGTATCAGTACCATACTGTCTTCATGACTGTAGCTTTGTAGTATAATCTGAAATCAGGAAGATTGATTCCTCCAGCTCCATTCTTATTTCTCAACACTGCTTTGGCTGTTCAGCATCTTTTGTGTTTCTATATGAATTGTGAATTTTTTTTGTTCTAGTTCTGTGACAAATGGTAATTTGATAGGGATCACATTGAATCTGTAGATGGCATTTTGTAGTACAGTCATTTTCACAATATTGTTCCTTCCTACCCAGGAACATGGAATATCTCTGCGTCTGTTTATGTCATCTTTGATTTCTTTCATTAGTTTCTTATAATTTTATGTGTACAGTTCTTTTGTCTCCTTAGGTAAGTTTATTATTAGATGTTTAATTCTTTTTGTTGCAATGGTGAATGGGATTGATTCCTTAATTTCTTTCTGATTTTTTCATTGTTAGCATACAGAAATGCAAGTGATTTCTCTGTATTAATTTTGTATCTTGCAAGTTTGTTAAATTCTCTGGTTAGCTCTAGTAATTTTCTGATATTCTCTTTAGGGTTTTCTACATACAGTATCACATCATCTGCACACAGTGAGAGCTTTACTTCTTACTTTCCAATCTGGATTCCTTTTATTTCTTTTTCTTCTCTGATTGCTGTAGCTAGGACTTCCAGAACTATGTTGAATAATAGTCTTGTTCCTGATCTTAGGGGAGATTCTTTCAGTTTTTTCCCCATTGAGAATAATGTTTTCTGAGAGCTTATCATTTATGGCCTTTACTATGTTGAGGTAGGTTTCTTCTTTGCCCATTTTTTGAAGCGTTTTAATCATAAATGGGTGTTGAATTTTGTCAAAGGCTTTTTCTGCATCTATTGAGACTATCATTTGTTTTTTAATCTTTCAATTTGGCAATATGGTGTATCACATTGATTGATTTGCATATATTGAAGAATCCTTGCATTCCTGGAATAAACCCAACTTGATCCTGGTGTATGAGCTGTTTGATGTGTTGCTGAATTCTGTTTGCTAAAATTTTGTTGAGGACTTTTGTATCTGTGTTCATCAGTGATATTGGCCTGTAGTTTTCTTTTTCTGTCTTTGTCTGGTTTTGGTATCAGGGTGATGGTAACCTCATAGAAGGAGTTTGGAAGTGTTCCTTCCTTGGAATTTTTTGAAAGAGTTTTAGAAGGATAGGCATTAGCTCTTCTCTAAAGGTTTGATAGGATTCTCCTGTGAAGCCATCTGGTCCTGGGCTTTTGTTTTTGGGGAGATTTTTGGTCACAGCTTTAATTTCAGTGCTTATAATTGGGTTGTTCATAATTTCTGTTTCTTCCTGGTTCAGTCTTGGAAATATCACTTTTGAATTAATATGTTTCTATCCATTAGAAACATTATAATATGTAAATACTTTATAATATATAAATATTAATATGTTTCTATCCATTCCCTTTCAACCATATATGTCTTTAATCTATAAGACCTTGTAGGCAGCATTTATTAATAGTTGGGTGATTTTTCATCTGTTGAGTTATTCTATGTCTTTTGATGGAAAGTTTACATTAAAAGGGATTGTTGATAGAGTAGGGCTTCATTTTGCCATTTTTTAACTTGTTTTCTTTCTGTCTTGTGGCTTTTTTGTTACTCTTTTTCCCTCTTGCTGTCTTTCTTCCTGTTTTGTTGATTTTTTTTTTTGCAGTTACATACTTTGATTCCTTTTTCATTTTCTTTTGTATATCTTCTATAGGTATTCTCTGTAGCTACCATTGGGACAACATGAAACATGGTAATGACAATCCATTTTAAGCTAATGACAAATGGACTTCAAATGAATACAAGTACTCTACACTTTTACTTCTCTAGACACACACTTCATGTATTGATTTCACAAATTACTTCCTTTTATGTTGACATCCATTAACATTTTTATAGTTATAGCCATTTTTCATATATTTGTCTTTGAAGTTCTTTACAAGAATTAAACGTAGTTAATACACCACCATGGCACCCCACTCCAATACTCTTGCCTGGAAAATCCCATGGGCGGAGGAGCCTGGTGGGCTGCAGTCCATGGGGTCGCTAAGAGTCGGACACAACTGAGCAACTTCACTTCCACTTTTCACTTTCGTGCATTGGAGAAGGAAATGGCAACCAACTCCAGTATTCTTGCCTGGAGAATCCCAGGGATGGGGGAGCCTGGTGGGCTGCCGTCTATGGGGTCAGAGTCAGACATGACTGAGGCTACTTAGTAGTAGTAGTAGTAGTAGTAGTAGTAGTAGTAGTAATACACCACCAAGACAGTGTTACAAAATTTTGTATTTGTCTGTATATTTACCTTTACCTGCAAGCAGCTTTCATATGTTTTTGTGTTGCTGTTTAGTGCTTTTTCACTTTAACTTAAAGCATTTTCTTTATCATTTCTTGTAAGTAAATCTAATGGTGATGAATTCCCTCAGCTTTTGTTTGAAATTTTTTTCCTTCATTTTTAAAGGATAGTTTTCCCAGACATACTATTCTTGGTTTATAGGGCTTTCTTCTTCCACCGCTTGGAATATATCATCACACTCCCTTCTGGCTTGCAAATCTGCTGAGAAATCCACCCGTAGTCTAATGTTGATACCCTTGTATGTGATCAACACTTTTAGTGGTCTTACTGCTTACAAAATTCTTTTTATCTTTCACTTTCTACAATTTAATTATAGCATGTCCCACTTGCAGATTTCTTTGAGTATATCTTAGTTGTAGATCATTTGGTTTCTTAAATATGAATGTTCATTCTTTCCTCAGATTTTGGTAATTTTCACCCATTATACAATATCTTTAAATATGTTTTCTGTCTCTTTCTCTCTTTATTGTCTTTCTAGGACTCCCAAAATATGTATATCATTCCTTTTGATGGTGTTCCATAAGTCCATTAGGCTTTCTTCATTTTTTTTTCTCTTTGTTCCTCTGACTGGATAATTTCCAAATGATGTGTCTTTGAGTTTGCTGACACTTTCTTCGGCTTGATCAAGTCTGCTGTTGAATCCCTCTAGTGAATTTTTCACTTGAGCTATTGTATTCTTAAGCTCCCAAAACTTGTTTTGTTCTTTTCTGTACTATATTTTTGCTAATAATCCTAATAATCTCATTTTGTTTATGCATCATTTTCTTGAGCTCATAGAGCATTTTCATGTTTAATTCTTTGTCAAGCAATTTATATATGTCCATTTCTTTAGGCTCAGTTTCTGGAGATGTAGTTTGTTTTTTTTGGGGGGGTCATGTTTCCCATTTCTTGTGTCTCAAAACTTTGCATTGGCATCTGTGCATTTGGAAAAAACAAAACAAAACAGCCAATTTTTCCAATCTTTATGGACTTGCTTCCTTCAGGGGAAGAGTCTCACCAATCAGCCTAACTAGAGATCCTTGGGGCCTGTAAAACTTCTGGGGGGCGGGGTGCATCGTCTCTGGGCTTTTACCTATAATTTCTCAATTAGAGTCTTGCCAATTGCTTATTCATGAGCTCTTTATCTCTTGCTCCCTCTGGTGTCTATCTGTGGCACGGCAAGTTATCTGGTTCTACAGCAGCAAGCCACCCACTCTCTCTCGTTCTCAGTAGCCAATGTTCTCAGTCATTCAAAGTATGCCAACTCTGTGTCAGCACCTAAAGTCAGACAAGACAGATATCAGTCAGGCAGGCAACTCTCTGAAAAGCCAGGACACTGAATGTACATTCCATTCTTCTTTTTCCCCCTGAGGAGGAAGTCATGAGATGGCATGCTCTCTTCTGGCACTGTGCTGTGCTGTGCTGGCTTGCGGAAGAAGTTGACATGGGTAAAGTGAAAGCTCTTTTTCCTGTTTCAATGTAACTATTCTCAGCTTTGTACTCACCTGGGGGTACTGCAACCTCTTAACTGGATTCTAGAAATTTCATAACTATATTTTGGTCCATATATAGTTTTTAAATTGGTGTTTCTATAGCGGAGTGAGGGCTAGGATTCCTACTTGACAATCTTGCTGACATCACTCGTGTGTATGTGTGTGAGTGTGTGTGTATTACTCTGACTGGCATTATTTTAAAATGAATTGTGTATTGCAATACTACCTAGAAAGTATTATAGGTTGAACTGATTCTAAATAGTGTAAGAAAATTTGAATGAACTCCAAACTGGATGTCTCCTTCCCCAATCTCTTCCAGATCCATATTTACTACTGATTACCTAGATTTTCTGTGACTTGAATGACTATCACTGGGTGACTAAAATAACTTGACTTACTAAGGTATAAAGAAACCTCATTTTTATCCTCTCCTTGCATCACCCCTGCAAATACATTCAACCAATCCTTTTTCACTCACTGAAATCTTGTGTAAATCATAAGGCTTTCTCTACCACTTTCAGATATTATCAAATCATCTCAATTTTCAAATAATAAAATACTCCATCCAGCCTAATTTTCAAACTCTAAACTCTAACTCAGTTTATGGCATCACCCCCTCCTCCAGCTCAGGTCTGATACAGGTCAAGGAATCTGCATTGGGAGAGGGGGCCTGGATGATTTCACCCTGTCCCCATTTTCCCAGCTTGCTTTACCACTGATTCCCCTTTCATGATGCTGCCTCTAATTCCACAGAAATGGAGCGGTGCACAGAAGAGAGGTAAGGGGCAAAACTGTCTTACTTCTGGATTCTGGTATTGTTGTTTTTCAATGGCTAAGTTGTGTCCAGCTTTTTGCGACCCCATGAACTGCAGCATGTCAGGCTCCCCCATCCTTCACTATCTCCTAGAGTTTGCTCAAAATGATGCCATCCAACCATCTCATCCCCTGTCACCCGCTTCTCCTCCTGCCCTCAATTTTTCCTGCATCAGAGTCTTTTCCAGTGAGTCGGTTCTTCGCATCAGGTGGCCAAAGCATTGGAGCTTTAGCTTCAGTCCTTCCAATGAATATTCAGGATTGATTTCCTTTAAGATTGACTGGTTTGATCTGCTTGCTGTCCAAGGGACCCTCAAGAGTCTCCTCCAGCACCACAGATCAAAAGCATCAATTCTTTGGCACCCAACTTTCTTTATGGTCCAACTCTCACAGCTGTATATAACTACTGGAAAAGCCTAGCTTCGACTATATGGACCTTTGTCAGTAAAGTGATGTCTCTGCTTTTTATCATGCTGTCTAGGTTTGTTAACCTGGCGTTGATGGGATGCTTTCTGGACTCTGTGGAGACTCTCCACCATCACTGGGGACCTCCTCAGTTCTCTTGACATGGCCAATGTCTGTATCCATGGACTGCTTATGATTCCCGCCCCCCACCCCTGATACATATGGAGAAGCCCCTTCCTTGTTATAATGACTCCACTTTGCCAACAGAATCAAGGCACTACAAGGCACAATATTCAAACTCTTCACAATGTTTTCTGAGTCTGCATTCCTTTCCACTCTGCTCACATTCTGCTCACATACCAAAGATGGCTCTTGCCCCAAATATTCTGTATTTTTCACACACTCATGTCATTGCACAGATTATTCCTTCCCTTCTACTTCTCCTGACAACCCCCATCCATCTTTTATGTATATAGAAGAGAATCCTCTTCTTCCTGCTTTACTGTATCCTCCCAGAGAGGAGGAAAATGCCCACGTCACTCTGGCAGACACCTTTCAGATGGCACTGCACCAAGCCTCATCATTCCTGACTTTCTCAAAACAAGAAGGGGCCGTGGCAGCTGACATGACTATGGTGAGCCTCATGTCCACTGAGTCTCTTTGTTTTTTCTTTTAGTGAATGGAGTTATTTGTCTCAAAAGAGACATTTCTGATCGTCCCTCAAAACAGAAACACCTCTCTTTTCTTTCCTTCCCTTCGCTTATTACACATTTTTTAATTAAGAGGAACTTTGGTACCACTTGGCTCAATTTTTTGTGTGCAAACCCTAACAGTGAGAACCCTAGAAAGAAAGGGGAATGAGCCAACAAATGGCATTTAGTCAACAAACCAGATCTTGAATCTCTAGTAGAAACCCAACTCAAGTGCTGTCTCTTCTGTGAAGCCTTCTTGACCTTCCCAGCCATGCAGCTACCCTGTCCTTCATGTCCCCAAGGCACTCTGGTGATAGCACATGGTGTAACAACAGTGTACTGTGTGACGATGCCTTCTGCTGAACTGTGAGCTCAGCTGGATCCCCTGGGTTTCTTTCAGTTTTATATTTATAGCAAACAAGAGAGTATAGCATATAGATACTGAAAAAGACATCCATCTAATTATCAGAAGAGCAAACACAGGGCATTGTAAAGAGTCCCGGGGCCAAAAATCACTTGCTTCAAAATTATCTCCAAGATGATCTGCATATATAAGAAGGAAGAAGAAAAGATCTCCTAAGGATATCCAAGATGGTGGGTCTATTTTACAGGAGGAGAACTCGAATTAATCAAACATGTGCATGCTAAGTCGCTTCAGTGGTGTCTGACTCTTCGTGAGGCTATGGACTATAACCCACCAGGTCTCTCTTTCCAAGGGATTCTCCAGGCAAGAATACTGCAGTGGGTTGCCATGCCCTCCTCCAGGGGATCTTCTTGACCCAGGGAGTGAACCTGTGTCTCTTACATCTCCTGCAATGGCAGGTGGGTTCTTCACCACCACCGTCACCTGGGAAACCCAATCAAACATGGAGTTAGGAGAAAAAAAAGGGAGAAAAGTGTTCAGTAACAGACAGCTGGCGAACACAGGCAGAGGCAGTTGAATCGGACCTGAAAACAGGAGCATTTTTGAAAAACTTCTGCGAGTATGTAGGAGAGGATTTTCAGCCCCATTTTTCATCAAGGTCATTGTTTTTTCTCCCCAAACATCTCTATTTCATTGTGTCCAAGTTACTCATTTTCATTGTATTCTATAGCCTTACCATGTCCACTACACATTTATGAACAACAAAAACCAAAGTAATTGGTGATAAGGCATCAACAGTGATGCAGAGACTGAATACAAGTCTAGTTGATTCTGTTTCCACCATCAGCAAACAGGTATGCCTTCAGTAGGCAGATAGATGTATTCACTTTCCAACATGCCACTAAGATTTCTTTGGAATCAAGCAGTTCACTATGTTGAAGTTGGCTTTTTTTTCTAGAAACACTCTAGCCAGCTAACATTGAATTTATGGCTTTGCAGAATTCCCTGAGAATAGGTGAAGTAAAAAATCGTACCCATGTTGTCTACAAATTCCAAGAATAACGTTCCTGTCTATCCATCCATACAGGGGAGTTTACATGCCATAAACATATGGATGAAAACAGTAATTCACTAGCATCACAAGCAGGTTTTTTTTAAATGTGGGGGAAATACAGTAAATTTCAACATCTACTAAAAAAAGTAGGGTAGAATCTTTCTGTTGCATAATTTTGCATCTTATTCCTCATTCATTGTAAAATATATTTGGTGTAACTAATTTAAAATGTATTCTTCAGGCTTATACATGGGCAAAAACTATTCCTCTCAAAAGAATAGAGTAAAGCTTTATCAGTGTAGTCATTTTAGAAGAAGGAACATATTTCCCATATATAAATTTCAGTATTTTTTCATACTCCCGTGCCTGTTTAGTTTTCTCATACTGATTGCTAAGCCTCATGCATGCCCTTATACACAAATTTTTCAAAGAGAAATTTTTTTAAGGAGAAAGCTTTCAACTAACATCTTTACCTTTTAGCTATTATGTGTGTTTGACAAGAAATTATAACTGGAGAGACCACCACATAATCAGATATTATCACTCTATCTGAGCCTTCTCACATAATATTCACCCCTGAAGAGTCTTGTTCTAAGACTCTCACAGATTTTCATGTTAATAATTTTCTGTGCCTGCATACTTGCAAAATTGGACTTCAGTCAAAATTGTTCTTGAAAATACAACTCAAAGATTGGCAAACACCTTAAAAAATTAATCATGCTTTCTTTATATTAAAAAAAAATCTTTCTATTGTTCCTAAATCAGAACCATTAAAATAGTGGGCAGCCAATAAATACCATTTGTGGTTAATAACCATATGCATATTCAATGACTCCTGCTGTGCTGAGTTCTGAAAGGTGGGTGTAGCAATTATTTTTTGACCTTGCTCCAGAGAGGAGAAACTGAAGAGGAAGAACATTTATTGAAGTTATCACCTTAAGAGTCTCAGTAGATTCTGGGATGAGATGGGGGGCCCATCATTCCCCAGACACTCCACACCCCAGTCTTTCCTGCTCCTACGCTGGCTGGGGAAGATAACAGCTATTTGGTGATATTAAGTAAAATAATAATAATGCACTCTATTTACAAGGCACTTATCCTCCATTGGCATGCGAGGTGTCTGCCTGGAAGCACAGCAGTGAAACAATTAAACTTTATTGAGCTGTCTAATGTCATCCCCGTGTGGATGTTGGCGAATTGTAAGACCTCGCTGAGGGTTCTTTTGTATAAGACTTGAGTTTTCACTATAACCACCGTTGATTCTTTGTGTATCTCTAATTTCTTTCCATAACATCAATAAAAGAGAACATTGAGGGGAGAAAGGTCTCTTCCAAACAGGGTGTCTGACTCTCGGCTGTGATTTGCTTAGCAATTGGAGACTTTGTGTACAGTTTCTTCCAGCAAAAGGTGAAAAATGCAGAAGCAATGGCTTTAAAAAAAAAAAACAAAACATGGAGAGCAGCAGGAAGCCCTCTCTGTCCAATTACAAGGTGATCCCAGTTCATTTTTACGGTTTGTTTCTTTTTTTTTTTTTATCACATATGTTTCCAAACACAGTCTTGATGTCCTGTGGGGCTGCTTTTGTAAAAAGCCATAGCTTCTGATTTAAGGAGCTTCAAAAATAGCACTCTGCTTCTTCAGTCTGAAAGAGAGCAGTCAAATAACAGCACATTTATTCTCTTTGAAAAATAGAATGATGTCAAAAGCAAAGTTCACAGCAAAATTAGGTTGATTTGTTTTGTGCTTCTGTGATTCTGGCTGTGGAAGTAAATAGGAATTAAAAAAAAAACAGTGGTTTGTTTAATAAGCAAAAACTGCTATTAAAATGAATTTTGTGCTCAAAAACTTATGCTGGCAGGAAGAATCATCAATTATACAAGCTCCAGAGGGGAGTGGGGAGACTAAAGCTTGACTTGTAGCCCCAGTCAGCCGTTTTCCCCCTAGTCAGCATACAATTCGGGCAACACGTTCAGAAAAAGGACAACCTCATTACTTTGATACAAATGATCGGTGGCTCTCAGAGATCCTCTGTGTTGGTTGTGACAGATGCTAAGCAATAATCCTGCCATTAAAGCTTCCACCAGAAAAGCAGCGTTGGCTAGTAGTGACAAAAGGGTGGGTCTGATTTGGAAAACTTTCAGGAAATGCCCTGGTGAGATTCTCTAAGAAGAAGCCACCGAAGTTCTAATCGAGAGCATCCGTGGCACAGGCTCCCTTTCCTGCACAGTGAGACTGACACTCTGCAGCCCAGTGCTGACAGTTCTGCCGCCCAATCTCACCTATTTCTCGGGATGGAGCATCAGCTTTTTTACAGGGTCCTGCCCGTGCCTTTTTTTTTTATTTGTATCCATAAGGTCAAGAGTGAAAACTGGATCAGCTCTCAGCTCCAAGAAAGCAGCCATAGGATTCCTTCTTCCAGAGATGCAACTGATGGAAAGGTTCCCAATTTTTGAAGTGATAAGGGTCTCAAATCAGTTCTGGGAACTGGTTGGGAAACATCATTTCCATTTGCAAGTAAAACAGACTACACTATGTCGAACCAGACTATTGTATACTGACTGGCTTCCCAGGTGGCTCAGATGGTAAAGAATCCGCCAACAATGCAGAAGACCCAGGTTCAATCCCTGGGTCAGGAAGATCCCCTAGAGAAGGAATTGGCTACTCGCTTCAGTATTCTTGCCTGGAGAATTCCACGGACAGAGGAGCCTGGCCAGCTACAGTCCATGGGATCGCAAGAGTCAGATACAACTTGGCCACTAAACAACAATTGTATACTGACTGAGATTTTGGTGTTTGTCTTTGATTTTCTTTGTGACTGTTCCCAATGAGAGTGAATGGGAAGGGAAGCCTACGCCAAGAATTCTGAATTTTCCAGGTTAGAACTTTGTTCTAATGTGATGGTACTATCAGTCATGTGGACCAAACAAAATTTTTGAACTTCTTTCTATTCCTGTTTTTTCCCATGAATATTAAGTTGGCCAAAAGATCTAGGGGAAAAAAAACGTGCACTCTGCATCAATATGATGTTTTTCCAGGAGCATAAATACTTCTGGAAGTACTGGTTATGTCTTCATTTGTCTCAAGTACATGAAGCTGCAGCATATCATACTGTAAGGCCAGAGCACATGCTATTTCTTCTGACTGGAACATTCTTCCATTCTTAGCTTTATCCAGTTAGCTTCTGCTCTCTCTGCAGTTTCTAGCCCAGTAATCACTTCTTTAGGGTTGTCTTATCTGATGGCTCCTTATCACATGCTCTCTAAGCAAGACATCACCTTGTTACCACCTACACAGGTATAATTTTACACCATTTGAATTAGTCATTCTTTGATTAATGTCTTAAACAATAAACACAGACTAGAATGCAACAGACACCTGTATGCTGCACACATGGCCAATTTTCAATCATGTGTGTAAAGATACAGAAATCAGTAAATCCACATATAATTTAAAGACTAGTTTTTAACTAAGAGTTTCAGTCCTCTATCTTATCTCTCATCAATATACAAGTTAAAGAAAAGGGCAAAACTAACTCTCCTGTGTTTTCTTTCTCTCTTTATTCCCAATTCATCATAAACTCTCCAAACAAACATTGAAATGGTCACTACCAACAAAGAGTAGAAAAACAGGATCCTCAGATTGGGGGCAAGATATAGTGGAGGAAAGAGACGAAAAGTAAATACCAGTAGTCAGGTCAATGCAATATAATCAAACAAAACTCCCAAGATTTGAAATCTTGGCTTTTGAAAGCATGGAATAGAAGAAAACTTAGGGTTTTTTCCCCCTTATCTCTAGGTCTCCTCTTTAGATAAGAGCATAGATAATCTAGAGCCCTTTGATTTATTTTCCAGATAGATAGACATGTAAGATGATACAAAGTACGTAGGTAATCTGAAAGATAAGTTGTCAATATTTTTATATAATTTATTCACTTTTTGTCCAAATATAGTGGATGTTGCATGGATTTTCAAGTATTATGACCACGTCCTCTAATAGCTGCCACTTTCTTTTCTCTCAGCTTAAATGATCCATTTTATTTTACCATACAGTCCATCTTTAGGCACACTGATGTCTGATATCCCCACCATCTACTTATCTGGGGCCAACAAATTACTTTTCTGAGAATGGTTCTTGGCCCTACTGTTATGAGGCTGGAGACAGATGGAGAACCATTAGCTTGCTGGTGAGATGGGCAGTATCCCATAGACCACTCTGGTGGTCTGCATGGAACCTGTGCAGCTTCCCAAGTAGCTAAGATGATAACAGACCTGTTCTGATATTGGAGATGCAAACCGCAAAGTACTGTAGGGGCTTACCAGAGCTCCAGGATGCAAAAGGTTTTCCATGAGAAGCAAACCCATTCCATTTGTGGCTTTTGCTAGTTTTGCACTATCAAGAAATGTATTTTTAAAAAACCTTTTCTGTAAAGCTAGCAAAAGCCACAAATTCGATACCTTTGGTTTACATGCAAAACGTCATGCCCAATTCACGTTAGACTTTGTACTGCATTAGCTAATGTAATAGAACTTTTTCCAAGAAGTTCCCAGGTCAACCAGTTTAACCTTCGCACTGCAAATACACTTGGACTTGCGATCTCAGCAAAACATTTGCAAAGTGCTGAATGATCATGTAATTGTTGATTTAAAACTTAAAATATTTAAAGGTTGTATTGCCCCCATCTCAACACTCCTAATAAGCTCTCATGAAACTCATGGGCCAAAATCGACAGCTGGTTCCATTAGTATCACAGAGACAAGTTCATATCACAGGAACAGCAAATAATTTCAGGTTAGAATCACTTGCTCAGCTGTGACATGATAAAAGGCAAAGAGAACAAAGGAGCTCCAAGAAGAAAACTTATTCCTGGAAATGGTTAAAAGGCTTTAAATTAGAGTGAGGGGGGCAAGTTGTAAATCTCACTTTTACGAAAATCTCCAACAGATTTTGTAAGCTGTTCTCTAACACACATTAGATTCTGAAATCTCCGTGAGTGTTGATCCTCACTTTTGTTCTATAGTCTATTTTATTGTCTACAAATTAGGTTCCGTTGGATTTTCCAGGCTCTTATTGCCTTCTTTTCTGTGGAGACTGATGCTGAGATGAGTCAAATGATCACAACGCTCCACTCTGCAGCTTGGGGTGACTACTTTTGTAGGGTAAGTAGAAATATTCCCATTATATATAATCTATGATGTCAAAGTTGGATTATTTGGTGTTCAGGTTTAAGGTATTATTTTTAGGAACACAACATAATTAGGAATGTATAAGAAACATCTGAGAATCTACTGGTCTTTCCTTATTAACCCTGTTACTTGTGAGTCTGATTTAAAAAAAAAAAAAAAAAACTTAGAGTAATAGTAGAAGACTTTTTAAAATATGTCTCCATTATCTCCCAACCTATCATTAAGCTTTGGATTCACAGAAGCAAAATGGCCTTAGATGATGAAGATACAGATTATGGACTGAGGGCTACATAATTAAACATGTAAGATATCAAGGTAAAGTACCAGAATACATAAAGAGGATAATTTCTTTAGTCAGCAAATGGGCAATAACAGGAAAAGAATTTTTGTCTTGGGATAGTGAGCAGTTGTATAAACATATGATGCAAAGGCTTTTTCAAATAGACATAACATTGCCATATGTTCCATCCGAAAACTGCAGAGGGACTTGGGAAAATCAGAATGATTTAAGATCGCCTATACACATCTCTGCCACCATTTGGTTAGCTGAGCCCAAGCAGCTAAAAGTAAGAAGCGTAGTTAAATAGGGACATGTTGAGAGACCATAGTGTGCCCCAGAGATCTTTGTGTTAAGATAAAGAAAGCCATCAAACATCACAGACAAACTGCTTCTTCCCTTAAGATATGATGAAATGTGTGTACTACCTCTGGTCTCTCAGCTCTACAAAGTTCATGGAACGCTTTCCTCCAGATTCAGGCAGGAGCTGCTAAACATGGCAAGAGGGGTTTAAGACTCTGGGGAGATATGGATTTGCCCTTCTTCAGTACTTAGCTATGAGAAAGAGACAAAGCTGCCAGGTGTCAAAAGACCAGTACAGTGAATAGATCAGTCTACACAAAGAGAAAGCAGCCCACCAAGCAGGCACCATGGAAACAGCAGCACCTCAATGCCAAGTACAGGTTGTGTCTGCACAGTATCAAATCAACCCATCGAAGGGTGAAAAATTCAACATGCACAAATGTTTTGTCTACATCACCTAACCCGTGTGTTTCCTTTCTCTTTGTAACTGAAGTGGACAACAGTTTTGGTATCATGTCAGCACAGCCACCATGTCAGTAATTGGCACGTGAAGACAAGTCACTGCGTGTCAGTGATACAGACCACCACTCTTCATTTCATAAACTGAAGGGGGGTGGAAATCAGATTGATGTAGGGAGCAAATGATATTACCAGCAGCATGGATTCCAGTGGCCAGTCTGCTCCATACAGCTGGCTTCATGAATCTTGGCAAGGTCCAACTCAGTAAGATGACCAGCAGTGATCCTTCTGAAAATTGCTTTTCATCCATTTAGAGGATCAGATTCTTCTTAATACACAGATATATGTCCAATTCTTTAATAAAGAGGATAAGATAGGGACTTCTCCTGGCCAGAATTAATCAGATTGCCCCTAAAACTTCATTTAACCTGGTGATTACTTAAACATGCAGCTCAATTTGCCTCTTCTGCTATCTAAAGAGTCTTTTCTCAAAAATAAAAACAAAGTCTATATTATCTGAAACTACCCAACCATAAGAACATAAATAATACTATAATGAATCAAACCAAGCTGCTCAAAATTATGTCCCTGATATAGTCACTCATATATGCATGCATTTTCTTATTATTTTATTCTGCATGGCATTTGATAGACTCTCCATTTGAAGTCTTTCTTCAGTTATGGAAATCCTTAGAACGATTTCTTCCTGTATTGACTTTCCTTTACAATCCCAATTCTAGTTCTCCTGCAAGTCCTCCCCAGTGAATGGTCAAACCTCCAGCTCTCCCATCCATAGTCCTGAAATTTTATATCTTCCAACTTATAATGTCATTGGGCTATGTTCATAGAGAATACCTCCCCTCACTTATACTCACTGATTCATCATTGGTGTACCCAGTATTGCTCCTCAACCCACTTAATGAATTTTTTATTTCAACAATCACATTTTTCATTTCCAATAAGTTGTAACTGCCAGATCTTGTTTCCTAAGTACCTCTTGTAGTTTAATAATCTCCTGTTCATATATCATGTTTGCAAAAAGCTCCTTTATCTCTCTGGTGAAATTAAATATCCTTAAAGCCATTTTTGAATTGTTTATATTCACATTCTTTGGGTCTACAATGTTTCTGTTTGTGGTATCAGTAAGTGTTTCTCTTCCATTGTGTTGTCCGTCCTCAGATTTTGGGTACTTCTTGGTTATCCACTGTCTTAGTTTTTGGTTTCCTCAAAAGAGAGCCTGAGAAAGTGGTGCAAGTAGTTTATTTAAAAGGAATCTTAAGAAGCATAGGCCAAGGAGTGATAAGGGTGATCTAGGTAAGCAGGAAAAGCCAAAGAGAAGGGAGCCATCAGGGACTGCTCAATTCACACAGGACCTCTGAGAAGCATGTCGAACACTCTCAGAACTGTCTGCAAAAGGATTTCCATCCCCATTAGCTGAGTGCTGACCCTCAGAGTGTTTACTCCCTCCTACTTTTGGACTGTGTTTGCCTCTGGACCAAAGAAGTTCCCTTGGTTTTAGAGACAGGCCTGGGATGCAAAGCAGAGAAGACATGCCCCTAAGGTTAGACTGTTCGGTGTGTGTCCAGACACGCGTGAAACTCTACAAGGCTGATGCAGCCGAAAGTAAGAGGTGGCATCAAGGTTCTGCCGCGTGTACTTGTACGTGGAAGCGGTCTCCAGTATGTATTCTGGGTTGTGATAGTTCCTGACAGAGTAAACTTTCTGCAGAAGTAACCTGACATAGTAACCTTGAGCAGTGACATCAACCCCAGGACTTTAGCCTCAGTATCTGACTGGGCCGGGAAGTACGAGCTGCCCATTGACTGCCATCTTTTTGGAGTGCCTCTTTTTTCTTTAGTCCACAGATAATTCTTATTCCTACTTTTAGGAATAAGTATAAATAGCTTATTTTAAAGTGTTTTCTATAACAGCTTCCAAGAGAAAAATGTATACACCTGTGCTCATTTATCTACCTAATGTGTAAACTAGTCTCTTCTGTTACTTGTCTTAAAGCATCACTTGCAAGATTAAAAAGATTCTCCTATTTCCAGTAGCCCTAGATTTAGAGCATACATCCACACAGCGTGCATGCTAAGTTGCTTCAGTCATGTCTGACTCTTTGCAACGCTGTGGACCACAGCCCGCCAGGCTCCTGCGTCCATGGGATTTTCCAGGCAAGAATACTGACGTGCGTTGCCATGCATTCCTCCAGCATCTTCCCAACCCAGGGATCAAACCCAAGTCTCTTAACATCTCCTGCACTGGCAGGCAGGTTCTTTACCACTAGTGCCACCTGGAAAGCCCGTACATCCATACAACACTCATTTCTACGGGTTTCACCAACTTTGACCTTCTCTCTGCTTTCATTTCACTTGAATTCAAAGTGTTAATTATTGGAATTTCTCCTCTTATCCTCTGAAAAAGATCACAAGGACTGGTTAAGGTCAGTCCATTTGAAACAGTCCAAACCCAGCACCTTAGAAAACTTCATCTAGTAAATATTTTATGTCATTGCTCTTTTTCCATTACATAGATTGTTGTTTTTCAGTCACTCAGTCATGTCTGACTCTTTGCAACTCCATGGACTGCAGCACACCAGGCTTCCCTGTCCTTCACCATCTCCCGGAGTCTGCTCAAACTCATGTCCATTGAGTCGGTGATGCCATCCAGCCATCTCATCCTCTGTCATCCCCTTCTCCTCCTGCCTCCTATCTTTCCCAGCCTCAGGGTCTTACATTACATGATTACTTTGAGTTATTATCATGTAACAGTTTGCTAGGGCTGTCATAACAAAGTACCATAGGCCTGGCAGCTTGAACATCAGAAATTTATTTTGTAACAGTTCTGGAGATGGGAAGCCCAAGGTCAGGACGGGCAGGCTGGGTTTCTTCTGAAACCTCTCCTTGGCTTGCAGTGGCTGTCTTCTTGCTGTGTCCACACACAGTCTCCCTTCTATACCTGTATGTCTAATTTCCTCTTCCTATAAGGATACCAGTCAGGTTGGATTAAGGCCCACCCTAATGAGCACATTTTAACTTAATTACCTCTTTGAAAACCCTGTCTTAGGATATAATCCCTTTCTGATGTTTTAGGAGCTCAGATTTCAACATATGAATTGGGGTATCACAGTTCAGCCCCACAACATGTGTGTTAAGAAAGATTTTACTTCATTATTCAAGTGCAGTGAAACCCTTCTAGGCCCTTACGTGTTAAACAAGAGGAGTTACCTTTGCTGTAGACTTTAAAATCATACTTTTTTTTTTTCTCCAAGTCTTACTAGAAAAACATTTCTCCTGCTAGTAATAACTGAGTGGACAGAAAGGAACATAAGACCATATAATAAACTGAGAGGATATAGCCTTTAGGTCAAAATCTAAACACAGCAAAACCTCCTTAATATGGAATAATATTCTGCAATGTATGTGAGAAGATAAACCAAATTCTAGAATAGTTTCAATTAATTTATTTTAAAACTAATATGTACATATCATTAAAAAACTAATCAAACAGTTTAAAGGGATCTAGAATGTAAAGAAAGTCTTCCTCCCACTCTATCCTCAGTTCCCAGCTGTCCTTCCCAGAGGCAACCACTCTTGTCTGTTTCTTAATTATCACTCTAGAGATATTCTATGGAAATGCAAACATGTATATTAATGCGCCTTTTGCTTTGTACAGTTGAGATATACTTTGTATATATTTTGGCTTTTTTCTGCTCTCCAGCAGCCAAAAATTTCTTCTTGTTTTCATACCTAGCCTTTAGTTGTTGATTAATAAGTCTCAACCTTTCCTTAGTTTTTTCCTAAAGCACAAATTTCCTCTAGCAATAGCCATCTGATTTCATTGTTCATATGATCATTTGCCCCGATTTATTAAATGTTGATACATTGCACCCACTAGTGCATTTCTTTTCATTAGTACACCACCTTAGTTGGTGACTAATGAAAATGTTAAGACTTTCACTGCTACTTTTTGCAGGATCAGGCTAGCCCTGATCTACTTATTAGCAATGTGAAGTCCTTGTTGCCAGTTGACTGGACGGTGATCCATCTCCTAGTTTCCTCTCTCAGCCTGTACTTTCTCAGACCACCCCATACTTGGCACCAACTGTGGCAGATTGTATTGCCAAGAAAACAGATTCCAGATGGAGGTTAGCATGAAGAAAGATTATTTGAGAATGTTCTCAATATCAACATATGTGAAAGAAAAGAAGGAAGCAGGATTATACAAAGGGAGAGAACGAACTGCAATGCAGTCTCAGCGAAAGGCTTCATCTGAGCCCACAGAGAACTCTGTAGGTTGCCTGGTCCTTCTGAATTGCCCCACGTTAGCAGCTGCATTTATACTCTCAAATAGAACAGTTACTGGATATAGGCTACTTCTGGAAAAGGCATGTGAACTTAGACAAGGCAGCTCTCTTCTCCCAAGTATAATTCCTAGAGAAGGTGACAGCTGAGAGCCATCAGTCAGGAGATTTCCCAGAGGGAGGAATAAGTCCATTCCTGAAGGAGGACCTGGGAAATACCATCACAGCATCCATGATACAAATGCAGAAAAAGATATACATACTCACCAATAATCAGACAAATACAAATGTAAACAATCAATTACCTCTTACAGCCACACAGGGGCTTTCCTGGTGGCTTAGACAGTAAAGAATCTGCCTGCCATTCAGGAGACCAGGGTTCAATCCCTGGGTCAAGAGGATCCCCTGGAGAAGGGCATGAAAACCCACTCCAGTATTCTTGCCTAGAGAATCTCCCATAGACAGAGGAGCCTGGCAATCTATAGTCTATGGGGTTGCAAAGAGTTGGGCACAACTAAGCAATTAATACTTTCACTTTTCTACAGCCATCAGATTGGCAGAGATGTAGGCAAACAGGAACCGCTGTATATTGCTGGTAGAAATATAAATAAGAATAGATTTTATGCAAACAATTTTTCATACTTAACAAATTTAAGTAAATGTATACCTCATGACACAGCAATCCCATAAAAACTCTCACACAGGTCTGTGAAGTTACATCAACAAGGATACTCACCTCAGTGTTGTTTGATGTAACAGAAACTGAAGTGAAGTAGAAGTCTCCCAGTCGTGTCCAACTCTCTGAGACCCCATGGACTGTAGTCCATGGAATTCTCCAGGCCACAATACTGGAGTGGGTAGCTGTTCCCTTCTCCAGGTGATCTTCCCAGCCCAGGGATTGAACCTAGGTCTCCCACATTGCAGGTGGATTCTTTACCATCTGAGCCACCAGGGAAGCCCATAGTAATAGAGACTACCAATAGACTTGGTCTGTGTTAATAGAGAGAATCATAAGCAAAATATGGTGGTTGCAACTACAGAATTCTATGAAATATCTGGAAGTAACAAACTAGATATACATACAGAAACCCAAAAAGATGTAAAAAAAGAAAAAAATAGTAACAAAGAATTGAGTGAAAAATATTTAAAAGGGCAAAGTCTCTAACACCATTTATGTAAATGAAAAACACAAATCACAGCATGTATTTTATATTATGCATATTCACACATTCAAAGGTATATATCAAATATATTAGAGTCAGTGCTTACAGCAAAGAGGGGGACGGGAAGGGAATCAAGTAAAGAAACAAAGGTCAAAAATAGTAAACAAAGAACAGTCTTGCATGAACCTTTTGAACCTGAGATCCAAAATGAGAACAATAGTAAATATAGTAAATAATTTGGTGCAAGTTTTAAGTTCAAAATCCAACAAGAAGAAAACTAAGTTGATTAGTAGGGTGTTCCTAGAAAAATTCTCTCCAGTTGGAAAGACACTTCACAAGGCTTTATACTTAGAATGACACAGCTTCCATCCTACTTAGACACTCATGGATAGTCCCAGTTCCTAGAATATAGCAAGCCTTCCACAGACGCTGAGTGAAAAAATAAAATGAATAAATATGTAAAGGAATGAATGGAGTGAACAAGCATGTATTTGAATGAAAAATTAGGTGAAGACAAGAGAGTGGCAAAAGGTGTGAGATTAAACCATGTTCTGGAAGAAAAACTAACCAACAATCCTGAAGTTGAAAGTAGACTTTTCTTTGAAAAGGACATAGTAGAAATACATTAGGACTCTTTAGGAAGAAAACTTCTATCTGGTCATCCTAGCTCTTCTATTTATGAGATGGCCACAGCCTGGATCTCAGACAGACACCAATGAAAGCTGGTAACAAAAGGTTATTATTTGCCTCTTCAACTGACTCTATTAATAGAGTTCTTTATCTTTAATTATTTTCTAGAAGGACAAAAAGAACATGAGCACCCCACTCCTTTCAATCCTCATGGCAACAAGGAAAAGAGGAAGAGACTTTGCTACTTCACGACATACTTTCTCATGAGACCACAAGGCTCCATTAGATTCTTTTGTGTTCCATGAATCATCTCTAATTCACTCACTCCAATTCCCTCCACCTTCCATGCTTCCCAACACAAACCCTATTAACTAGCCCAGCCTTCATAGCTCCCAAGAACTGTCAACTGGAAAGAGTGTATTAAAACCAACCAGCCAGCCTCATAAGAAATAAGCAGGAATTGGAAATAGAAATTGCTGTTGCCTCTTCAAGGACCGAGCCAAACAAGGCTTCTCCTGAAAATGCCCAAGAGCTCCCTAAGGGTAGTACCTGGCCCTCTTCTGGGCTTCCCTGATGGCTCAGATGGTAAAGAATCTACCTGCAATGCAGGAGACCAGGGTTTGATCCCTGGGTCAGGAAGATCCCCTAGAGAAGGAAATGGCAACCCACTCCAGTATTCTTGCCTGGAGAATCCATGGGCAGAGGAGCATGGTGGGCTATAGTCCATGATGGGGTTGCAAAGAGTCAGACATGACAAAGGGCCTAACACTCTAATCTGGTCTCTCTGCCTCTCCTAATGGACTGCTTGGTCTCCAAGATAATCCACTGGGATATGAGAGGAAAATACTAGATCTTCTTTTTACATTTAGTTTATCTCTTTTTCAAAATTATATATTTGTGTATTTTTAAATTTTATGTGCTAATTACTATTATACAGACATATAACATAAACAAATAAATATATATGTATTTGAGCATATATGATATCAAACACTTGTACTGATGGGACAAGATTCTAAAGATCTAAAACTTGTGCCCTTGGTCTCGAAGTTTTGGGTGGCGCCTAGTCCTGTTCCTCCATCCAGGTGTCCAGGGACCATCTGACTTGCTGCTAGCTCCATTCTTTAGCATTTTATTGTTTGTCTTTGCCTTCATTCTAGACCAAATTCCTATAAAGTCCTTGTTCACTGGGCGCATGGACAATTCTTGTTATTAAGTTGTTGCCTCTTTACAAGACTAAAAGGCTTTCGACTCTCAATGTTCTTTCTGAGCCTGCAGTAGACCTACCAGGGCTCCCTTGGATCTTGGCCTCTGGTCACCAGCTGTGGCTTGGTGCACAGGGTGGGGAAGTCTGCTAGGGAGCACAGATTTGCCCTCGGTTTCTGTGCTCCTACTAACTTCCCCTAAATCCTCCACCCATTTTATCAATCCATTCATTGCTTTCAGTATGCTGAAGGGAATGTCCCTTCTTCTATTCTAGAAGTTCTCTCCTTTAGAGATTTTGTAGATGCAAACATCTTTAAAATGATGTATCATAGGCTAGACATCAAATTGTCTTCTGCTTGATAGCATAAATAGAATCCAAATAGAATACTGATGTTCATACATAATAAGGTAGATTCTATTTCTAATAAGGAAAGGAGGAAAGGGAAAGAAAATCTAAAAATATACAGACCAATAAAAATCAGGACCAATTATTACAGACTGAATCAAAGTGCTGAAAAATAAGTGCTAGTATGAGCAAGAAACTTGAGAATCTGAATGTGGTGCCAAACCTATAATAGATGTTCAATAAATATTGATTATTCTGGATTGAACATTATTCATTCAAAACTGAAAATGGCCTTTTGCTTTATACATTACTTATGACTGTATTTTCATTTAAAATAAAAAAAAGTCTATGAATGTGTCTCCTACGATTTTCTCATAATTAGCCACAGTGCATGCTCTGTCGCTCAGTCGTGTCTGACTCTTTTCGACCCCTTGGACTGCAGCAGCCAGGCTCCTCTGTCCATGGAATTTTCCTGGCAAGATTACTGGAATGGGTTGCCATTTCCTACTCCAGAATTAGCCATGGAGCACATAACAAAATAAGATGAGTTGAACATCTCTGACCTGAGCAGTGAGAACTAAATTTTGGAAAGATATAGAAGCACTGCTGCTGCTGCTGCTGCTGCTGCTAAGTCACTTCAGTCGTGTCCAACTCTGTGCGACCCGGTAGACAGCAACCCACCAGGCTCCCTCGTCCCTGGGATTCTCCAGGCAAGAACACTGGAGTGGTTTGCCATTTCCTTCTCCAATGCGTGAAAGTGAAAAGTCAAAGTGAAGTTGCTCAGTTGTGTCCGACTTTTAGCGACCTCATGGACTGCAGCCTACCAGGCTCCTCCATCCATGGGATTTTCCAGGCAAGAGTACTGGAGTGGGGTGCCATTGCCTTCTCCGATAGAAGATATATATATATATATATATATATATCTCTCGATATATATATATATGTGTGTGTGTGTGTGTGTGTGCATGTGTGACTTGTAATAACATTTTGTTTATTGTCAAAACTGGGACATGTTTTACAGTAAAAGGATATCACATATCAATTAATAAATACAGTCGGGTAATATGATGGGATTGTCTCAGGCAAACCAGACATCCATGGTCATTCTACAGCCTACCAAACTGAAGACAGCATTGACTGGAAAGCAAACATAGGTAGTGAATGATTTCTGGCTGCATGATTCATTGTCATCCAGTCAATTATATGACTCAGGACTTAGATATTAGTAAAAAAATATTAGTAAAAAAAAAAAAAGCAAATGGAAAGAGAAATTGGAAAATTGTCAAAATTAAATCTACCATAACATTTTTGTTGACCTATAATCAGAATTGGGTTCTAATGGATTTCTTTTTCTCTGAGTCAGCCACACATTTCATACCTACCTCTACTACTAAATATTATAATTTATAATATCAGTCCTTATTTTCATAAGCTCTTGGCAGCTTTAGCTTTTACATTTCAAACTGCTGAATTTCATCTGTTTTCTGACACCAAATTCCTGCCTCTGCTCCACCCCAGTTTCTCTCCTTCCCCTAAGATAGCCTCTTTTTCTTCCATCTGTTCCTTCTCTGCTCACATTTTATATTCCCACTGGGAAGTCTGATTGGCTCTCCTAGCTTCAATTGCCATCTAGTTATAGCTGAGTCTTAAATCTTCACCTCCTGTCCAGACCACTCTCTTTTCCTGAGTTCCAGACCTATGTAACTAATGCTACTAGACTTCACTACTTCGGTGTCTCCCAAGAACCCCCGAGAATTAAATAACGTTTAAAACTTTCAAATCTGTATTCAACATCTCAATCATGCCCCCCAGCTACTCCTCCTTCCGGGTTCCTTATCTCCATAAATGGCATCACCATTAAACCAGGAACCCATGGTTCCCCCTCAACTCCTTACTCTTTTACTCTGCATGTTCACTGGGTCACCAGGTCCTGTCAATTCTGTCTCTCAAATATTCTTTGCTCTCCAACCTCACTGTGACCAGTCTTGACTAAACTTGCACCATCATCCAGCCCCTTATCTAGTCAAACTTCCTCCAAACCTGCCTTTCTCTCATCCCTTTTTATATTGCAGTAAGAGTGACTTTTCGTACTGTTCACGGGGTCTTCATGGAGTTCACAAGGAGATCAAACCAGTCAATCCTAAAGGAAACCAGACTTGAATATTCATTGGAAGGACTGATGCTGAAGCTGAAACTCAAATACTTTGGCCACCTGATGCAAAGAACTGACTCCTTAGAAAAGATCCTGATGCTGGGAAAGATTGAAGGCAGGAGGAGAAGGGGACTACAGAAGATGAGATGGTTGAATGGCATCACCGACTCAATGGATTTAAGTTTGAGCAAGCTCTGGGAGTTGGTGATGGACAGGGAAGCCTGGCACACTGCAGTCCATGGGGTCACAAAGAGTTGGACACAACTGAGTGACTGAACTGAAGAGTGACTTTCAACAGTGCATATCTGATCGGTTTTCTTTCTTGCTCCAAACTGTTTCCTGGCTCATAATGCAGTCTGAACAACATGACTTAACACATCCATCCTCCATCTGGCCTTGCCTCCCTCTCCACACTCCTCTCATTCCTTCTCCTGTCTGTACTCCAGACTAGTGTTTCCAACACAGTCAGGTTCTCACTTCCTTCTGAGCTTTAACACATCCTGTTGCCACCACTGGGTCATTTCCTGCTTCATCTACTTATTCCTACTCCTACCAGCTCAAATATAATTTCCTCAAGGGGCCAGTTGTCTGATCCTGAAACTATATTCACTTTCTTACTATGGATTCCTGTAACATGTTTTCTTTGTTTTAGGTTGAAAAGCATGAAATTGCCTTGTAACTTAATAACAGTAAAATAAAAGAAGTTGAAGATAATACTTGTATCTGCTAAACTGTAAATTCCTCGAGAGTAGGAACCTGGCCTATTTCATACATTGTCTTATACAGTTCCTAGCACAGAGTAAATATTCAATGGATATTTGTTGAGTGAATGAATGAATGAAGTAAACTTTCTAGAAATGGGTCATCATTTTGACTTAATTTGAAGAATACTGATCATTATTTTTTTCTGTTGTACAAGTGCTCATGCACTCTGCTTAGTTTGATCAAATTTTAATAAACATCTTCTGAGTTTTTTAGCAGAGTACAGTTATGTGAACTGGTAAGCAGCCTCTTGGTCTAAAGAGCACAAAACTGAAGTAATTTTATAACGATCATCACTCTTCATAAGAGTGAAAGAAGGCAAGGAATCCGGGGAAAACTGGACTCAAAAACTCTTATATCCTCTAAAATTGTTTAACCCCTATAGGAAGTTCTATAGTGACACCTTGGAAAATGTGACTCCTGAGGTTTTAATTTGAAAAGGAACTTAAGAATGGGATAATTTCAGTAAGTATCATTCAAAAGGCCTATCACTTTGAATATTGGATAGCCTCTCAAAAGATGAATATGGGCATGCTAGCACTTTGCTAATTCCCATTAACTACAGCAATCCTTAGTGAATTGCTGCATTAATGAGGAAGTCATTGCCTATACAGTGTCTGCAAACAGAGGCAGATATCTTTGCTTCAGTTCTTCTGACAAGTGTAGCTCCGCTTTAATTATTTATGATCATACACCACAGCATAGGAGAGCTCACGAATATTTTATATGAGTAATGAAGTTTTAGTAATAAGATTCTTCACTCCATCTTGTTGCTATTAAAGCTTACAGAGGAGCAGGGTGAGAATTTAAGGTTTTTTGTGGATTAGTGAACTGGGAATTTGCAGGATTCCCTGGGATAGAGTTCTAAATAATACAATGAAAATAAATATCTACAAGTACAATTCTTATTTTTTTCAAGCTCTCTAATAGCCCTCAGAAGACCCTCAATGAACCACAAGGAAGATGATAAGGAATGAAGCAGCCAATGATAACAATAGTTATGATAATAATACTGTTTATACAAGTCTTTACGGATATGTCTACACAAACATGTGAGATGGATGTTGAAACAGTTTCTAAGTAATTTAGAACAAACAATTTACAAGTGTGAGCAAAGGGAGACTAGAAAGGAGAGAGTTCATGTGGTCAGAATCCCCCATCTTAAATTGCTCAAACTTGCTGAATGATTTCTCATATCTTTCCTTAAAAATTCCAACTCTATTATTTAATCAGAATTCTGCACATAACTGTTAACTATGGTCAACTTCAATCTCTCTGAGAACAAATCTCTTTATGTTCCGGTTTAGACTATTTGCAACATCTTTTCCAACCATGATGCCTCTGGTTCTACAACTTTCATGATCATAGACCTACTGTCACTTATTCTTTCAATAATAGGTTATGGAGCAGCCATTTATACAGCAGGTCCTCTAATAAGGACCAGGAAGTTCATCCAGGAAGGTGTCTAATCCCAATATCAGGCTGTTGACCACAAAGCCCCTCATCACCTCCAATCTTCAGAAGACCTCTGCACTCAAACACAAACACACACACAACCACTCCTATTTGTTCTGCTTGTCATTCATTTTAATCAGAATCACAGAGAAATATGAAGAGATGTATAGGGTATTGTCAGAAGCACGAAGTACAAGGTGCACTCCTCCCTTCTTCCTCAATCTTTACACAGAGCCCTAAAACCTCGACCCTCAGAATAACAATATTCCAGGCCTGAAGGCAGTCTCTTGGACTCACTCATCTAAATAAAGAGCATCTGAGAGCAGAGAGGCTTCTGTTACTCAACAACTAAACAGAATCCACCAGTCAAGTCTACAAGCCCTCCACACCCATGCATTGCTCGCCAACCCTGAAGAATGAAAGGTGAACCAAAGACTCCATAGGGTAATAAGATGGTGTGGAATGGCTACATTAAGTAACCTTCAGGAGCTAGTAAGGGTGGCCACTTTGAACTGCTCAAATAAAAGAACAAATAGCAATTCATCTTGGGCAATAAAGTGAATGGAAAATACAGAGTAGGAAAAAAGACATTGTAAATTACTAGATCTGCCAGATTGAGTTTTTCAGTTATATCACAGCCTAGGCAACCAAACTCAGAGAAAAAAGGGAGAAAGGAAAACTGATGTGAGAAAAATTCACTGCCTTAAGAATATGAATTCAGTCCTTATATGGCTCTCGAGCATAATTCTGATAAGTAATTTTATGTTTATGAAAAGGTATTATTATCTTTTCCTAGCAAATTGTATGTAAGGGTCCTTGCTCTTGTATTTAAGGGGTTTTAGGGCTTGAGTCTCCCTTTGTGTATTACTGCCTTGTCATGGCGAAGGAGCTTGTATAACTCAGCGAAGCTATGAGCCATGCTGTACCAGGCCACTCAAGAATGGATAGGTCATAGTGGAGAGTTCTGACAAAATGTGGTCCACTGGAGGAGCGAATGGCAAACCATTCCACTATTCTTGCTGTGAGAACACTTTGAACAGTATAAAAAGGCAAAAAGATATGACACCGAAAGATGAACCCCTCCAGATTGTAAGGTGTCCAGTATGCTACTGGGGAAAAGCAGAGGGCAAATAATAATAGCTCCAGAAAGAATGAAGTGGCTGGGCCAAAGTGGAAATGATGCTCATGCGTGGATGTTTCTGGTGGTGAAAGTAAAATATGATGCTATAAAGAACAATATTGCATAGGAACCTGGAATGTTAGGTCCATGAATCAAGGTAAATTGGATGTGGTCAAGCAGGAGATGGCAAGAGTAAATATCAACATCTTAGGAATCAGTGGACTAAAATGGATGGGAATGGGTACATTTAACTTCAGATGACCATGATATCTACTACTGTAGGCAAGAATCCCTTAGAAGAAATGGAATAGCCCTCATAATCAACAAAAGAGTCCAAAATGTAGTACTTGGGTGCAATCTCAAAAATGACAGAATGATCTCAGTTCATTTCCAAGGGAAACCATTCAACATCACAGTAATCCAAGTCTATGCCCCAACCACTGATGCTGAAGAAGCTGAAGTTGACCAGTTTTATGAAGACCCACAAGACCCTCTAAAACTAGCACCAAAAAAAGTTGTCCTTTTCATCATAGAGGATTGGAATGCAAAAGTAGGAAGGCAAGAAATATCTAGAGTAACAGGCAAATTTGACCTTGGAGTACAAAATGAAGCAAGGCAAAGGCTAATGGAGTTTTGCCAAGAGAACGCACTGGTTGTAGCAAACACCCTTTTCCAACAACACAAGAGACAGCTCTACACATGGACATCATCAAACAATACCAAAATCAGATTGATTACACTCTTTGCAGCCGAAGATGGAGAAGCTCGGTACAGTCAGCAAAAACAAGACCAGGAGCTGACTGTGGCTCAGATCATCAGCTCTTTATGGCAAAATTCAGGCTTAAACTAAAGAAAGTAGGGAAAACCACTAGGCCATTCAGGTATGACCTAATGAGTAGCATCACCAACTCAAAGGACATGAACTTAGGCAAACTCTGGAAGATAGCGAGGGACAAGGAGTCTTGTCATGCTGTAGTCCATGGGGTCACAAAGAGTCAGACATGACTTAGTGACTAAACAACAACAAAGGATTGAGTCAACACCTCAATCTTTGGTCTTCCTTAGAGCACTAGTTATTCTAATTAATATCAACAATGGCTATTTCAGTCATTCAACAAATATTTATTGAGTGTCTGATACAAGTCTGGCCTCATTCTTAAGCATGTACTATGTGGCAGGGGCATAAGAGACATGTGTGTGTGTTTGAAGGTGTTGAGTGTGCTCAGCCATGTCCGAAACTTTGCGACCCCATGGATTAAAGCCCACTAGTCTCCTCCGTCCAAGAAATTTTCCAGGCAAGAATACTTGAATGGGTTGCCACTTCCTACTCTAGGGCATTTTCCTGACCCAAGGATCAAACCTGCATCTCCTATATTGGCAGGCAGATTCTTTATCAACAGTGTCACCTGGGAAGCCCCATGGCTTCTATTCTAATGTATCTCACAATCTGTGGGGGAGAAAGATGATAAACAAATAAACACAAAAAATAAACATGTAGTAGAAGTTTAAAAAAAAAAAAACCACTGGATTTTCTGAGAAAGTATAATGGGGATTGGGGTAGGGAGCATCTAATTAAGGGAAAGACTTCCCTGAGGAAGTGACAGTTGATCTGAGACCTAAGGGATAAAGAGTTGGTAGGAGACACATAATTAGGGCACATGCTAACTACCAAGCATGCTGGCACTGGAATGGGCTCAGCATATGGAGAGACATACCTGAGTGTACAAATGGAGGCTTGCATTTTCAGAAAGCTGCTTTGTTTATAAAAATAAAATGACTGCTTGGGGATCTTCAGGCAAAAAAAAAAAAAAAAAGATACTGGATGAGAAAGGAATAACTCATAGAACCTGAAGAGTCTGGTTTGTTGTCAAGGTCAAAAAAATTAATGTCTGAG
This sequence comes from Bos mutus, assembly GCF_027580195.1. Lineage (NCBI taxonomy): Eukaryota > Metazoa > Chordata > Mammalia > Artiodactyla > Bovidae > Bos > Bos mutus. Next base: position 31,138,650 of record NC_091640.1, on the reverse strand, counting down.
GAGTGAAAAACCTTACTTCTTCTAAATATCTGTCTTATTTTCATACTCAATTTTGGAATTATATCTGAAGATCTCCAAAAACTCTTTCTACAGCCTTCTTTAGTAGTCTACTCCAAGACTGAACTACCCATAATGCCAATAATGTCTTGATGTAGCACATTTATTAAGAGTTTGTGTGTGGCTGTGTCGTCAATAAGACTGTTAAGTGTACTTAAACAAAATATAATCACCACTCTTTGTATAAAAGTCTTCAGTATAATGTTAAAGACCGTTAGTAAACTTTCCTTCTCTCTCCTCTAGGATAGATGATATTATAGTGCATCACAAGTGTAAAAAGTTATCCTGGAGCATTTGCCCAATTTCAGTCTTTGTTAGTAATACTAGAAAGTCAACATTCAAAAAAATGTATATATGAATATGTATATATATATACACATATACATAAATACATATATGACACAGGACCAAGAAATAAGACAATGAGATCATTAATAAACAGTAAGTTCATGTTTTGACCTGTAAAATGGGCACAAATCAACTGCCGTCTACAAAATATCTCTGTAGTAAAGCCATCTAGCACTACCAAGCATTGTTGTTAGTTGCTCAGTCATGCCCAGTTCATTCCAACTCCATGGACTGTAGCCCACCAGGCTCCTCTGTCCATGGGATTCTCTAGGCAAGAATACAGGAGTGGGTTGCCATTTCCTTCTCCAGGGAATCTTCCTGACCCAGGAATTGAAACTCAGCATTATTGTTTCTCTATTCACAACCTTGATCATTTCCCAAGGCTGTTCTTTCTGAGTTCTTTTTTTCCCCTTTTCTGGCCTAGTGCCATACTTGCATTACCAGTGTTACACATTTATATTATTAGCCTAGACCTTTCTCTTTTCTTATGAATTACCACCACATGCTCTCAACATTAGCATTCTCCTCCTAGATTTATTCATTATCCCTTCAAAGTCTCTCTCATGTAAAACCGTATTCTTTACCTGAAAAACAGTAAATAGAGCAGAAGTGTTCCTGAAATACAACATTGCATTGATATAATTGTATAATTGTGTGTATATGTATTATGTTGGTAATTTTTCTGTGTTTATGTGCCTGGTCAATTTCCATCTTGTTTCTCCATTACCATATCCATGCAACACGCTTGTAAAAGCTGTCAAAACAATACAACATATAAACTCAGAACAGGTTCAATGAACTGTTTCAGCTGCTTTTTCTTCTCATTTCCTTCCATTCGCTTCAGGAATCCTTGGGCTTCGACAGTGGGAATTGCAAAACCCTCAGGGCAGGTCCCTTTGTGTCTCATTCTGCATCTTATTTAGTGCTGGTATCCAGAGGCTATAAGTAATTCTGAACAGGCTGGTGCAACAGCTCGGGTGACTCGCAACATCATTCAGGTTTGTCAATATTCTTCCTAACTTCGCCAGAATAAGGGATCAGTCATCAAGGGCTAGCGTGGCAGGGAGAGCAGTTCAGCTACACCAAGGCTCAGCCCCAAGCACTGCGTGTGGATAACTTAATGAGACCAAATTCGGGACTTAGTGAACTACTCTCCATTCTCCACTCGGAATAAGGAAAAGGCTTCAAGTACAGGAGGGTGGATTCCAGTTAGACGCAAAGATAAATCCTCTGAGAACATAGTAAACACTGGAATATGTTACCAAAGAAAACAGAAGAATATATTCTCCCTAGTGGATGTTTGTTTCTTTTCTTAAGTACATTTTCTCCAACATCTGGACTTGCTGACAGATGGTCCCACTCGAACCCAGGGAAACAGACTTGATGACCTGTGATGTGTACCTGGCTTGTCAGGGCTCTCTTTAAATGTCAAGTCCACTGAGAGGCCTCTCCCTCCCGCTTGCCCGCATTAGATTTCCCCTCTTTGTCTTTCTCTTATTTCCTGGATTTTTTCCTTTCCATCTCTTGAACTAATTTGGAATGATATTTGATTTACTTGTTTTTTGTTTTTTTTTTTGGTTGGGGGAGGTGCGGGGTGGGGGGACCAGTTGTTAAGTATTTGCCAACACACCACTGCTCCTAATTGTTCTTCCTGCTTCTCCTGCTCTGCCATGTCACAGCCAAATCAATTCTTTAAAAACTTGAATCGGGTCAAGACGTTCCTCTGCTCAAAAATCTCCAAGTGGCTTTCCACTTCACTCAGTTAAAAATAAAATTCTCACTGTACTTCAACACTCCCATTCGGATCTGCACAGCCTTACTGTCTCCTGTTTTTTCCTGATGTCGTCTTCTTACCCCATGGCTCACAAGGCTTCAGCCACACTGCCTATCCTGCTGTTCCTCAAACTCACCAGGAAGCTCCTGCCTCAGGGTTACTGCCTTCATTTCTCTCTGCCTAGAAACCCTTCTCCCAGATAGAAGCATGGCTCCCCCAGTCCCTGTGCTCACTCAGTTCTCTTCCATACCTGTTCTCCAGCTCCAAGTGGTCTCCAAGTCTTCTGTGTGCAAAACTGGGTCCACCGACACCCAGCCTTTCTCCATTCCCTTTTACCTGCTGTACATCTTTCCATAGCAGTATCACCGCTTCACCTATTGCGTATTGAGAGTGTTTTGATATTTACTTCACAGATTCACTCCCCCCCTCTCCTCCCCTCTGCAAGCTACATTTGCCTGGTTCCCACTGCCAACTGACTGCCAGCAAAGTTTGGCCAGGGAGAGGCACTCGCTGAAGCACAGAGGGAATAAACAAGAGAAAGGCCAGGATATCTCCCCTCTGTCCCTTCCTGCTTTCAGGTGGCATTGACAGCAGTGACCCAGCCACCCTGAGGGCTTCAGCCCCGACCCAGATGACTTCCCCTCAGTTCTCCCAAGAATAGCTCTGGGATTACTACTCTCCCTGTGATGCCCCCGTCCCAGAGATGAAAGCGGTTAACCTGGGGGTTGAAGCCCAATTGCCTCTAAGGTTTTTTAATGCTTCCGAATACTTGAAACCTACTTCTCAGGTGAAGTTCCCTGTTTTGGAACACCTGGAGTAGACCCCGTTCCCTAACAGACCTTGTGGTACACCCATCTATCTCCTCTACCGAGGAGGCTGGTAACTGGTCATTCTCCACCAGGAACACTGGAGAAAGACATGGCGACACCCTCCAGTATTCTCACCTGGAGAATTCTGTGGACAGAGGAGCCTGGCAGGCTACAGACAATGGAGTCACAAAGAGTTGGACACAATTTAGAGACTAAACAGCAATAACCAAGAACACTCTTCTTTCCATGTCTCACTTGGCTCACTAACTCCTCCTTAAATGTCATTTTCTTAGAGAACCCTTTCCTTCCCACTCATTTTAGTTAGATCTTCCCACTTTGTCCTATCACCTCGTCATTTTCATTTCCATTTCTTACAACAACTTGCGGCTCTACATCAATTTACTTGTTTATTTGTATAATGTCTCGCTCTACCACTCACTTAGATATAATAAAGGAATCTGTCCTTCTCACTCTTTCCTCAGCTCCAGCGTCTGGGCCATAGTAGTTGATATACAAATATTTTATACATTAAGTAAGGAATGACTAGACCCCTTATATCAACCATCATAACATTTCAGATTTAAAAAGTACTCAAAAAATGTTTGTAGAGTTGATTGGTATATATTACTTTCTCTGAAAAATTCACCAGTATATCCAGAATACCAAGGTTTTCCATAAATCCTAAAAGGTGTGTCTTTCATACTGTTTTCCATGCATACTATATACGTTTTTACATGTTACCTTCAAAGAGCCTTCATTCCATAAGCAACATGAAAGCAGGTAAAGCAAGTGTATAAGTATGATCTAAGCATGTTCACATTCCTTGTGTCAAAAATGGAGAGTCCAAAATGCAGCTATATGCAGATGATTACATTAATAAGGTTCATTCACTCATAGTTTTGTAGTTGTTATCTTTTTGTGTGTTTTTTCTCTCTCTCTCTCTTTTGGTAATTTTATGTTTGTTTGTTTTTTCTCTAAAGTGAACTCAGCTATTAAATGGTAAGAGCAAATTTGTGCCTGTAATCTTCCTCTTTGTTCTAAATAGTTACTGGGTTTGGGCTGTTATGGATTTTCCACATAGGCTTAAATTGGTCTCTGCAATGCTCTGTTCTTGTTTCTAAAGTAAAGAGAAAGCCTCAAACGAACACAGGGAAGTCTATCTTGCATCACTTTTTTTTAACTTTCCAATTTCTATTTGCTCTTTATTCTCCATACTTCTCTGTCCTCTCTTTTGTTTAAAATCTCATTTAGCATTCTCTTGAGGGGAGAACATGAGATTACAATCTAACGATTGTAATGAGAACGGGTTAAGTTGGTGCTGTTTCCCATTTTCATTACAATCTTGGTGGCAAGAATAATGTAACAGAATTTTTAATGCCTCATATATTACATGAACATTTTCCCGTGAGTTCTTGCTCCTTTTCTGCAGACAGCATTGTTGCTATGTGCTGTAAGACTTTGATCTTTTTATATTCTGAATTATAATCAATTGGCCATTTCACCCCTTCCCCATAGATTAGAGTCAAACAAGTGAAAAATATTTTGATCTACAGCATACCACAGCATCTCATGACTATAAAATCCTATCACCGGCAGACCCGTACTGGCAAACTCCACATAGCCAGTGATTTGAATTGGACAGAAGGTACAATCCAGGCGTCCTAATGGTCAGGCACTTCTCTGAAAGGTACTGTGGGAATTGGAGTTTTGTAATTTAGAGTGTTAATAGACGTGCTCATGCATGCTTAGTCACTAAGTCATGTCCAACTCTTTGCAACCCCACGGACTGTAGCCTGCCAGGCTCCTCTGCCCATGGGATTTCCCAGGCAAGAATACTGGAGTGGTTAGCCATTTCCTTCTCCAGGGGATCTTCCCAAATCAGGGATTGAACCCATGTCTCCTACATTGCACTTTACCACTGAGCAACCAGGGAAGCAGTAATAGAGAGGGTAGGTAAATTTAAATACCAGGAGCTCTCTTGGGAAATTGATCTTTGAACTCCAAAATGATGATGATGATGATGATATATGTGTGCTCATTCGTGTCTGACTCTTTGCGACCCCATGGACTCTAGCCTGCCAAGCTCCTCTATTCATGGAGTTTTCCAGGGAAGAGTACTGGAGCATGTTACCATTTCCTTTTCAACTCTAAGATGCTTGCTCTTGAAACAGAAAACCTCACAAATGGTCATTATTCCAAGTGTGTGTCCAGAGCAGCGGCATGGGCATCCCTGACAGCATATGAGAACACAGAGTCTCAGGCCTCCTGCATTGGAGTCTGCATTCTAACAAAGCCCTGCAGTGACTGATAAGCCCTTCAGGGCTTGAGAAGTGCTGCTTCAGAGTGTCTTACAGGCTACACTCTGTACAGAAAGTCCCTCCTCCCCGAGTAACCCCAGTGCTCACTCTGGGCACCCAGCCCAAGGCAATGCCTCAGGGTCATAGAGCCCTGTCACCCAGCTTCTCAGAATCTCCCAGTGAGGTCACCTTCATTTAAGACTTTCTCTGGCCCTTTGCCTAACTAGACTTTCTAGGCTCCATTTACTAGGAAACTGAAACTGTTGGACAAACTAATTCTCAATGGCCTCTTAGCCTGCCAGGCTCCTCTATGCATGAAATTCTCCAGCAAGAGTACTGGAGTGGGTTGCCATTTCCTTCTCCAGGGGATCCTCCTGACTCAGGGATGGAACCCAGGTCTCCTACATTGCAGGCAGATTAATAACCATCTGAGCCACCAGGGAAGCCCTTGATTAGAAACACTTGGGTTCAAATCTCCACTCTGGTGATATTGCTGTAGGGGAAACTTATCTGTCTTCTCTGTGCCTCAGTATCTTAGTTTATTAACTGGAGATAATAACATTTACTCTATCAGTTAGAGAGTAAGAGCACTACTGTAATAAAGAAATCCCCAAATCACATGGTTTAAACTTCATTTTATATTAAAAAATACTGTTCCCCAAACACATAGAGCAGAAAGTGAGATTCTCCCCAGCATGGGTCTCTGTGATTCCCTAGGGCATTATCTTCATCTTCATGGGGAGCTTCCTTGCAGAAAGGGAAGAGCCAACATGAGACGAACATTAGCATCAGGTCCCACTCACCTGGAAGGAGGCTGGGAAATGTGGTCATTCATTGGATGCTTCATTTTAATTCTGTAACTGCCTAACAGGCTGGGCATTCTGATGGGATAGCAGGAGTCCCCAGCACACTTACATAGCAAGGTTATTTTAGGAGTTAAAGGAATCATGGAAATAGATTGGCTTCTCTAGTGGCTCAGTGGTAGAGAATCCACCTGCCAAGCAGGAGTTGCTGGTTTGATCCCTGGATCAGCAAGATCTCCTGGAGGAGGAAATGACAACCCACTCCAGTATTCTTCCCTGGAGAATTCCATGGACAGAGGAGCCTCTTGGGCTACAGTCCATGGGGTCACAAGAGAGTCAGACACGATTTAGCAAATAAAACAACAAACAGCAACAGTGAAGATAAATTGCCTAACGCACTGCCTGGCACCCACACACACTAGGTTCTTAATGATGATAGCTGTTATTCTTATCACTTCATTATTAGCCCTCCTTGTAAGATAATCACAATTTATCAAGTCTTTTAGAATAAACTGATGGAACTAAAAGTGAATAGATTTCAATCCATCCACCTGAAGGGACCTCAAATCAAACCATAGTGACTTCAAGTCAGGTTTGTGTGACTTTGGCATGAACTTGAACAAATTTAGATCTCTAGAGAGGTTGACAAGCAACTTCTCCTACTTCTACCACTTCTATCCAAGTGCTTTGAGTTTTCAAAGCAAAAATGGAGGTGGGGATGTGAATTGCTCATGGTTGACAGACAGAGAACCTTCCAGGGAAAGTGCATGGAGGGAGTCTGATCCCACAGGGAGGTCTGGGGCAGGACTTGTGCTACAAATTAGTGCCATCTCAAGTCTTTTATGCCCCTTACCAGTCAGTCTTTGGCTGCAGGGTGTGAGACTGAGGAGGGAACACATGCAATTCTTCCAAAAGGGAGACAACAGCTGTTAGCAGCCAACTCTGCAGCAGGAAGGGGAGGGCTGGACCCCTGGTCATGCAGGCAGGACCCAACAGCATTCATTTCCTGTGGGCGTATGCTCAGTCGTTTCAGTCGTGTCTGACTCTTTGCAATCCTATGGACTGTAATCCAGCAGGCTCCTCTGTCCGTGGGATTCTTCAGGCAAGAATACTGGAGCGGGTGTCCATGCCCTTCTCCAGGGGATCTTCCTTACCCAGGGATTGAACCTGCATCTCCTACAATGGTAGATGGATTCTTTACCGCTGCGCCACTTGGAAGGCCTTTTCTGTTGATATTTGCTGTTAACTTCCCCCATATTTGAGAAACAAAGTACTGGGGTAAATCAGAGGGAAAAAAAAAAAACTTATCAAGGTGCATGGATCAAGAAGGGTTTGGGTCTCACGGCCACAGACTAAATCTCAAACTCTAGTAGGCACTTGACCAAAGGGAACCATAAGAAATATGAATCATATAGTGTAATTTTCCCCCCTACTGGAAAATGACTTATACCATGTCAAGAAACTAAATGTTTTCTGTAATAGGCACGCAAGAGCCTGGTTATTTAACCTGTTGATGGAGTACCACTCTTAGAAGCAACCTAGGTATTTAAAACTCATTACATACCTCAAGCCAAGAATATGGGTTGATCCAAACCAACAGGTCTTTAAATAAACCAATTTGAGCTTTTGGCTCATTGATAGAAAAGTAAACATAAAAATTTGAGTCCAATCAGGGATTCCTCAGGAACGATGTAAGATACACTTATTTACCGTGTCATGTCCAACGTTTAGTGGAGAAGGCAATGGCACCCCACTCCAGTACTCTTGCCTGGAAAATCCCATGGATGGAGGAGCTTGGTAGGCTGCAGTCCATGGGGTCGCTAAGAGTCGGACACGACTAAGTGACTTCACTTTTACTTTCCACTTTCATGCATTGGAGAAGGAAATGGCAACCCACTCCAGTGTTCTTGCCTGGAGAATCCCAGAGACGGGGGAGCCTGGTGGGCTGCCGTCTGTGGGGTCACACAGAGTCGGACAAAACTGAAGCGACTTAGCAGCAGCAGCAGCAGTCCAACTTTTAGAGCATCTCTCATATCCAAACCAAGCTTTCCAGGAGGCTCAGTTGGTAAAGAATCTGCCTACAATGCAGGCAGATTGGGTTGGGAAGATCCCCTGGAGAAGGGTATGGCAACCCATTCCAGTTCTTGCCTGGAAAATCCCATGGACAGAGGAGCCTGGTGAGTTACAGCCCATGGGGTCATAAAAGAGTCAGACACGACTTAGCAACTATACAAAAACAACATATCCAAACCCACTTCTCCCTGCCTGATACCACCTTCCGAGGCCTCATCACATCACACCAAGGTCACAGCCTCCAGGAGAGCCTTACCTGCCCCTGACTCTGGGACAGAGCCAGTCCCAGATGACAGCTCCACCTCAGGTCAGTCTGCCCTTGGACTCAGTCCATGTTCCTGGGCTTTGCCTCAACCTTTGTGTATAAAGCCACCTGGTGCCCGAGTTCTAATATCAACATCAATGTCTTATCCACTGCCTGACTTTCCCCTTTACCTCCCAGCCTGGTGCCCCAGATCCTTTGGGACTGGGGCTCCATATCCCTAGGTCCTTTCATAGAAGTGCCTGATCACCAGCCTGTGTCTTCCTGCTGCTTGGTGACAGACTCCCTGGGCCACCTGCCGCCTGCATCTGCACCTATTATCTACTGCCAGACAGCCCTCCTCCCCGCGGAGGAGAAGGAACAGATGGGATATTCTTAACAGAGTAGTGTAAAGAGAAAAAATGCCAGCTAACATGCTATAGAAAATGAGGGTTCGACTCCTTCATTAGGACAGGAAAGTTGCTAATGATGGGTCCCAGGAAATGGAGAGGCTGCCTTCACTCAGTTCAGACAGCTGTCACCGTGGGCGTGGCAGAGGCTGGTGGAGAGCTTGAGTTCTGGAGTCAGAGCTGAGGGACATCGCAGCCACCACTCACTAACACATAGGAGAGGACAAATATTTCACCTCCTCAGTCTCTGTTTCTGCATCAGGAGTAACACCTCCCTCCCAAAGCTACTGTTGTCCTTGCCGAAATTAAAAGAGATATTACATTTGCTTTTAATCTTCAACAAATATCAGTATGTAATTCTAGAGGGAAAAATACGTGTAGGGAATTTTTTTGTTTGTTGTTGTCATTCAGTGGCTAAGTCATGTTTGACTCTTTGAGACTGCATGGACTGCAGCACGCCAGGCTTCCCTGTCCTCTCCTGGACTTTGCTCAAACTCATGTCCATTGAGTCAGTGATGCCATCCAACCATATCATCCTCTGTCACCCCTTTCTGCTGCCCTCAATCTTTCCCAGGATTAGGGTCTTTTCCAATGAGTCGGCTCATCACATCAGAAGGCTAAAGCATTGGAGCTGTAGTTTTTGTTTAGGGGGAAGCAATATTATGTATTTAGAATACAAGCCCAGACTGGATGAAGCACTTTAATGAAGATCGATAAGTTCAGAAAATATGGAAGCGATGGCAATCGGTGAGGTGAAAACCAGAGCAGAAACCCAAGTCCAGAGCAGAAGGAAGAAGGCTGCAATGGCAGCCCTGGGAGCGGGAGTGCTGGGAACCGTTGATGAGAAGGTTGTGGCAGAGACTGGAATTGAATCAGAAAGGTCGGGGGGACCAGGGGAGAGGGACTCTGGCCATGCTCTAGGGAATAAATTCACCGTAAAATGTTCCCAAGGCAACAGAGAAAGCTATTAGAGAAGAAGTAAAGGGGAATCAAAGAATATGGTGCGTTTTATTGGAAGGGCAGTGAATGGAGGGAGGCACAACAGAGTATTCGGAGCAACTCGGAGAAGGAGAACAGTAGGGAAGTCTGCAGAGGGAGAGGTAAAAAGGCAGTCAGCTGTGACAGAGAGAAGAGGCAATGAAAAAACATAATAATATATAACACTAGTTCAAAACAACAACTGGGAATAGGGAGTTGATAGCAAAGCAATGAATACCAGCAATGAGGGAACTAAATACCATTAAAATGCACAATAGTTAATAACAATAAAGCTGAAGTCTGGAAGCAATTAATAAATATATAACACAAAGTATAAAATGAATGGAGAAAACAGTGAGATTGTAAACATGACCGTTTAGTGAGAGGAGGGCAGGGGTTCACTGGAGGAGAGAGAGGAGACTGATGCAGCCAGGCTGCAGAAGTACAAAACCTCTAGGTTCTGAGTTGCTAAACGAGAAGGGAAAGGACAGATTCTTTCTCCCTAAGAGTCAATGGATGGAAAAGCAGCCCACAATGATTGTTACTCTCTGCTGTCCTGAGGCAGCTCCCATCTGAGAGCTATTTACCTACCACCATGATAAACAAGATCATTATCAGAACTGACTGCCTAGACTGTGCTAATAATGGAGCGCGCATATCCTAGGCTTCATACTAAAGGCCGTCTCTCAAAGTAGCTACTGGGAATTGTTCTAAAAATGTGGGTCTTGGACCAGTTCAGAAATCCCATTTTAGATTCAGCTTCTCAATTCCCAAGCCTCATTCTCAACCTCAATGCATCTTTTTGGGTGGTTCTGGGAGTCAGTAGGAATCGCCATAGTGGAAGATCCCCAGCAGCTACCTGTGCCCTCGGCGGTTGAAACCTCAGTCATAGACCTGAGAGTCTCGGGCATTATAAGAGCTCCTCATCCTCAGGTGATTTGTTTCCCATATTTGTTTCCCATATTTCTCCTCTGCAAACATAATTACATGTAATTGGGACCACATGTTTTTCCCAAAGGACAGGTCAAGCCTTCTTTACTCTTGGTTCAAAGAATATTCTCTACTCCAAGCAGCATCTACGAAGCAAAAAAACAGAACAAAATGCTAGTGGTAAGAACCTGCCTGCCTATGCAGTCTATGCAAGGGACATGGGTTCAATCCCTGGCTCAGGAAGATCCCCTGCAGAAGAGCACGGCAACCCACTCCAGTGTTCTTGACTGGAGAATCCCATGGACAGAGAAGCCTGGTGGGCTACACTCCATAGGGTTGCACAGAGTTGGACACAACTGAAACAACTTCAGACACACACAAACAATAACAACAACAAAAATATGAGAACTTGCTTTGCTCCCGGAAGAGGCGAAAACTATTACCAAGCTGGGGGGAGGGACAATCAAATGAATGGTGAGCTGGTTAGACTAAGTTTAGCAGGCCAGTTTTTCCTTTTTCTTTTAACAAGTTTCTCCCTTCCCCATTTTTACGTGACTTCAGTTGTCACTCTGTTTTTTGCCCAATGACACGTATCCAGAGGCAGGGACAATTGCTTACCCTCCTCTCCTGCCACAAGCAGCTTCTGTTGTTTTTCCACATTGGTCCTCCTCCTCTCCTCCCCTCTCATGTAAGCATATCCTCTTTATCCAGGATTTAGTAACTCACACTATGGCCTAGTGGTAAAGAAACCTCTTGCCAATGCAGGAGACGCAGGTTTGATCCCTGGGTCAGGAAGATCCCCTGAAGAAGGAAATGGCAACCCACTCCAGTATTCTTACCTGGAGAATCCCACAGACAGAGGAGCTTGGTGAGCTACAGTCCATGGGCTCTCAAAGAGTCAGACATGATGGAGCACAGCATAGCGCTATGGCCCTGGGTGTAGCATGGACTTTGCAACTGAAACACTCCCAATTGGACAGAAATTGGAACATCCATATTTCCAACTTCCAATTTGACAATAAGAACAATAAGAAATAAGGAATCATAAAGTGAGAAAGCCAGACCCAGAAAAGAAATTGCTGGTACACACTACAGATAATTCCAGGGTCAGGTGGAAAAGGATAAAAGGAGAAAGAAGACAAGTGAAATTAAAGAAATAATTGAGAATGTTTGTGAAATGAGATATTAAAAATACCAATATAATATTACTTTTATATTTTTGCATATAAATGTTAATGATCAGCTACCTACAATTAGAATTTGAATTTGTTTAATGTCCTCAAAGCAAGTACTTTTTATTGTGTAGGAGGCATAATATATAAATTGATATAAATTGCACTTAGTTTCAGTAAATGTAAAAGAATATTTTCCTTGGATCTACTGCTGCAAACATGGGACTATCTCTTTTAAGGAACTATCCTGAAAAGAAAGTCCAAGGGTGTAAGTTACAGCTCAACAGTTGTGACTTTAGTAAGTTCCTGGCATGTAAACCCTTCAGCTTGAAAAAGCAGAGGCCAAGCTTTGTTCTGGACCCGGCACACAGCATCTGCTGCTCAGGATTAAACACTGTGCATTGATCATGACTTACTGATGATCGTAATGATTAGCATTAATTCTGAAGACAGTTAATAGACACATGGGGTGATCTTTTCTCTTCAGAATCTAAATTATTTGCTATTGGATAAGCAATTTGTGTTTACTGAGTTGGACATGAATGAAATTGATTCTAACTACTTTAAGTTTGATGCAATTGATACACTATTGTATGGCCTTTTAATGATAGATTCCTTGCATATATATAAATATATAGATAAAGAAATCTATTTCCTGATCTTTTTTTTTCATGACAAAGAAAGCCAGCTTGAGTTGACAATGAAATCTTCCCTTAACTGAATGAAAAACAACAATAAAAGAAAAAAGAATAAAACCAAAAGAGTAGTTGGCATTCTCATCAACAAATTCAATAATGGGCTTCTGCGCTCTGTACTGTTCCTTCTGAGGATAGCAACGATGGGAAGAGATTACAGGTCATCTAGTCTAGGCTACTAATTTCACCAGTGAAATCTCTGAGGCCCTAAGTCCAAAGTCAACAATGATTAACAGTGGGCTAATTTGTGCCTCCTGGTCTTCGGGTCCCATCATCTGCACTCTGTCACTTACTTGCCTAAGTCTCAGTTATCCTTTTCTGCCATTATAACACAATCAGCCTATAACATTGGTGTTCAACTATCTTTCAACATCATTTTTATTGAAGAATCCCACTAGTCTAATTACAGCACTAATATTTCTTATAATGAATTTGTGCTATGTTAGAATCCCAAATATGTCAATTTCAAGTACACAGAGTGTTCCTATTTAAGTTCAAACTGCGAAATATTAGTTAATATTTGTTGAGCACTTAGCATGTGTCAGACTGTACTAAGGGTTTTTCCATAATCTCATTTAGTGACACAATAATCCTGTGAAGTCCACACTGTTCTTCTCTTAAAAAGGATAAAACCACATGTTCATTCTTTGCCCTTCCTTAGCTTCACTTGGTTTTGTAGGAAGACTAATCCCTATAAATTAAGCTTCCCAGACTCCTCTGCAGGGGTTCAGCCAATTGCAGCACTGTCTCCCTTCGTTTGTGGCACACTCTCTCCCAGGGGGGCTGCTTCTGAATGGTTCCTGCTCTGGCTGGACAGCCTTCCCTTCTAGGTCCTCAATCCCACTGCATCCTCGTCTCCGTTCACACCTTTCCCTCCTTTGTTTCTCTAGGCCCGACAGAAGTCACCAACTTCCTGGTATTACAAATCCTAACCTCACTCTTTCTTCTTGAAAGTTTTAGTCCTTCAAACACCTTTGCACTTAGTTCCCCAAATTAAATGCCTTCTATTGAAATACCTGGTCTTTTTCTGAACAAATATTGACAGATACATCTAAGTAAGCAAGTGATTTAAAGAGCACAGGCTGGTTTGAACTCAGGTTGCCTAACCAAATCTATGTGTTTAACCGTGAAAAGCTAGTGTTTCCTAGAGTACCATGGACTAGCTTGTGGTCTCCAAACTTTTAACTTTTTTGATTGTGCACTTTTATGAAGAAAAAGTTTATAAGCATGAGCCCCTGACATATATATGTTTATTTATAAAGTTTATGTAAGTAGTAGCTCAATTGGTAAACAATCCATCTGAAATGCAGGAGACTCTGGTTTGATTCCTGGATTGGGAAGATCCACTGGAGAAAGGATAGGCTACCCACTCCAGTATTCTCGGGCTTCCTTTGTGGCTCAGCTGGTAAAGAATCCACCTGCAATGCAGGAGACCTGGGTTTGATCCCCGAGTTGGGATGATCCACTGGAGAAGGCAAAGGCTACCCACTCCAGTATTCTGACCTGGAGAATTCCATGACTGTATAGTCCACAGGGTCACAAAGAGTCAGACACGACTGAGCAGCTTTCACTTGATTACTTGAGTACTTCTGGATGATGTGAAGCTTAAATTGTATTCATTTTGTTCTGTTTAGTTTTGATACATTTCTCTACTTTAAAGGAAGCTATCATACTCAGTTTTTGAAACATGTCTTTAGTTCGTTTCTGCTCTTTTATAATTTCAGCCACTTCCTTTTGAGGCAAAAAAGATATTGTTTAGAAGAGCTCTATATTTTCTCCTTCCTTAGTTTTCTGTCTTCTCTTTTTCCTTGTGAACTGTGGGATACAGACAGCAGAGCTAAGGAATGAGGTACTGAAGAGAAGGCAGTGAAGAGAAAAGTGGGGATAAAGTCTCTATAGTCTTTTTAAGACCAGTTTGCACTCTAGAAACAGATAAGAATTTCCATCATCTTTTTTTATGATAGCTTTATCAAGATATATTTCACATACTATAGTCTTTGAAAGTACATAATTTAGTGATTTGTAGTATATATTCACAGAGCTATGCAACCAGCATCACTAGCTAATTTTAGAATATTTCCATCACCTGAAAAAGAAACACATACCCATTAGCATTTATATTGCCCTAGCCTCTGGTAAACACTAATCTACTTTTTATATCTGTAGATTTGCCTGTTCTAGACATTTCATACAAGGTGAATCATACAATATGTGGTTTTTGATGTTTGCTTCTTTTACTTATCATGCTTTCAGGGATCATCCACGTTGTAGTGCACATCAATACTTCATTCTTTTTATGGCCAACTAATACTCCATTGTACGGATACACCAAATTTCCGTTATCCATTCATCAACTGACGGACACTTAGGTTGTGACATTTTTAGCTGTTGAGAATAGTGCTGTTATGAATACTTACACAAGTTTTTGTATGGACGTGTGTTTGCTTTTGTCTTGAGTCTAGGAGTAGAATTACTGGGTCATTTGGTAACTGTATGTTTAACATTTTAAAGATGTGCCAACATGTTCCAGAGTGGTTACACATTTTACATTCTCACTAGCAGGACTATCCAAAGGCTTCAGTTTTTTCTTATCCTCTCCAGTGCTTTTTTATTATTTGTCTTTTTTTAATTTTAACCATTCTGTTGTACATTAAGTGATAATCTCATTTTGGTTTTGATTTGCATTCCCCTAATTATTCATCATCTTTTAAAAGCTAAATAGCTATTTGATTAACATCAATAAGTTATTAATACAAATTAAATATTAATCTTTATTTCCAGTGAACAAAACATGAAAGATAGCTAATTTCATTTGCACACAGAAGAGCATTCCATTTCTCTGATAAAATGCATAAAGTCGCAAAGTAAAAGCTAAGCAACCATTTTATTTAGAAGTGTAATTGTATCAAGATACTTTTTTACTTCCCTTTTTACTTCTTTGACCCACTGATTGTCCAGGAGTGTGTTGTTTATTTTCTACATATTTATAGATTTTCCAGTTTTCTCATTATTGATTTGTATTTTTATACTACTGTGGTCAGAAAGGAGAAGGCAATGGCAACCCACTCCAGTACTCTTGCCTGGAAAATCCCATGGACGGGGGAGCCTGGTGGGCTGCCGTCTATGGGGTTGCACAGAGTCGGACATGACTGAAGCGACTTAGCAGCAGCAGTGGTCAGAAAAGGTACATGATACTATTTCAATCTCCTTAAATTTTCTAAGACTTGTTTTGTGGCCTATCATTTGATGTATCCAGGAGAATGTTCCATGCATGCTTGAGAAGAATGCATATTCTGTTGTTGTTGGATAAAATCTCCTATATGTCTGTTTGTTCAATTAGTTCTGAAGTATGCGTCAGTTCATTCTTTCCTTGTTCCTTGATTTTCTTTCTGGATGTTCAATCTAATGCTGAAAGTATAGTATTGAAGTTCCAACAATTATTTTTTTTTTTCCTCTAATTTTATTTTATTTTTAAACTTTACATAATTGTATTAGTTTTGCCAAATATCAAAATGAATCCGCCACAGGTATACATGTGTTCCAATTATTATATTGTTATTTATTTCTCCCTCCATTATAAGTTAGTATTTGCTTAACATATTTAGGTGCTCTGATGTTGAATACATATATATTGGTGATTGTTGTCTTCTTGATGTGTTGACTCTTTATTATTATATAATTGCCTTATCTGTGTCTTGTTACTATTCTTGATTTAAAGTTTATTTTGACTTACACAAGCATAGCTACCTCTGCTCCCTTTTTGTTTCTACTTGCATGAAATATCTTCTGCCATCTCTTCACTTTGAGCGTGTGAGTGTCCTTAAAGATTAAGTGAGTCTCTTGTAGGCATTGTATAGTTAGGTCTTGGTTTTTCATTCATCCATTTTTCCAAAGAAGGTGTACAAATAGCCAACTGGTATATGAAAATATGCTCACATGGCTAATCATCAAGGAAATACAAATCAAACCACAATGAGATATCACTTATTAGAATAGCTATTATCAAAAAGACAATAGATAACAAGTGGTTGGCAAGGATGTAAAGAAAAGGGACACTGCACTGTAATGGGAATGTAAATTGACATAGACACCATGGAAAATAGTATAGATGTTTCTAAAAAGTTGAAAATAGAACTACCATATGATTCAGCAACTGGAGTAGGAAATGGTAACCCAATTCAGTATTCTTACCTGGAAAATTCCATGGATAGAGAAGCCTGGCAGGCTACTGTCCATGGGGTCATAAAGAGTCAGACATAACTGAACATGCAGACAACATGACCCAGTAATTTCACTTCTGTGTGTACATCCAAAGGAAATGAAAACAGGATGTTGAGATATCTGCACCCCCATATCTGCTGCTGCTGCTGCTAAGTCTCTTCAGTCGTGTCCGACTCTGTGCGACCCCATAGACGGCAGCCCACCAGGCTCCCCTGTCCCTGGGATTCTCCAGGCAAGAGTACTGGAGTGGGTTGCCATTGCCTTCTCCAACACCCCCATATCTATTATAGCATAATTCACAACCACCAAGGTATGGAAACAACCTAAGTATCTGTCTTTGGATGAATGGATAAAATAAACTAAATAGGTAGACAGATGAATCATTTTCAGCCATGAACAAGCAGTACATTTTGTCATTTTCAACAACATGGAAGAAACTTGAGGACATTATGCCAAGTGAGATAAGTCATATAGGAAAGATAAATACTGTTTTGATATTACCTATATGTGGAATCATGGTCAAGAAAAGAGTCCGAAATGCAGTACTTGGATGCAATCTCAAAAATGACAGAATGATCTCTGTTAGTTTCCAAGGCAAACCATTCAATATCACAGTAATCCAAGTCTATGCCCCAACCAGTAATGCTGAAGAAGCTGAAGTTGAACGGTTCTATGAAGACCTACATGACCTTTTAGAACTAACACCCAAAGAAGATGTCCTTTTCATTATAGGGGACTGGAATGCAAAAGTAGGAAGCCAAGAAACACCTGGACTAACAGGCAAATTTGGCCTTGGAATACGGAATGAAGCAGGGCAAAGACTGATAGAGTTTTGCCAAGAAAATGCACTGGTCATAGCAAACACCCTCTTTCAACAACACAAGAGAAGACTCTACACATGGACGTCACCAGATGGTCAACCCCAAAATCAGATTGATTATATTCTTTGCAGCCAAAGATGGAGAAGCTCTATACAGTCAGCAAAAACAAGACCAGGAGCTGACTGTGGCTCAGACCATGAACTCCTTATTGTCAAATTCAGACTTAAATTGAAGAAAGTAGGGAAAACCACTAGACCATTCAGGTATGACCTAAATCAAATCCCTTATGATTATACAGTGGAAGTGAAAAATAGATTTAAGGGCCTAGATCTGATAGACAGAGTGCCTGATGAGCTATGGAATGAGGTTCGTGACATTGTACAGGAGACAGGGATCAAGACCATCCCCATGGAAAAGAAATGCAAAAAAGCAAAATGGCTGTCTGGGGAGGCCTTACAAATAGCTGTGAAAAGAAGAGAAGCAAAAAGCAAAGGAGAAAAGGAAAGATACAAATATCTGAATGCAGAGTTCCAAAGAATAGCAAGGAGAGATAAGAAAGCCTTCTTCAGCGATCAATGCAAAGGAATAGAGGAAAACAACAGAATGGGAAAGACTAGAGATCTCTTCAAGAAAATCAGAGATACCAAAGGAACATTTCATGCAAAGATGGGCTCGATAAAGGACAGAAATGGTATGGACCTAACAGAAGCAGAAGATATTAAGAAGGGATGGCAAGAATACACAGAGTAACTGTACAAAAAAGATCTTCATGACCCAGATAATCACGATGGTGTGATCACTGACCTAGAGCCAGACATCCTGGAATGTGAAGTCAAGTGGGCCTTAGAAAGCATCACTACAAACAAAGCTAGTGGAGGTGACGGAATTCCAGTTGAGCTGTTCCAAATACTGAAAGATGATGCTGTGAAAGTGCTGCACTCAATATGCCAGCAAATTTGGAAAACTCAGCAGTGGCCACAGGACTGGAAAAGGTCAGTTTTCATTCCAATCCCAAACAAAGGCAATGCCAAAGAATGCTCAAACTACTGCACAATTGCACTCATCTCACACGCTAGTAAAGTAATACTCAAAATTCTCCAAGCCAGGCTTCAGCAATATGTGAACCGTGAACTTCCTGATGTTCCAGCTGGTTTTAGAAAAGGCAGAGGAACCAGAGATCAAATTGCCAACATCCGCTGGATCATGGAAAAAGCAAGAGAGTTCCAGAAAAACATCTATTTCTGCTTTATTGACTATGCCAAAGCCTTTGACTGTGTGGATCACAATAAACTGTGCAAAATTCTGAAAGAGATGGGAATACCAGACCACCTGATCTGCCTCTTGAGAAACCTATATGCAGGTCAGGAAGCAACAGTTAGAACTGGACATGGAACAACAGACTGGTTCCAAATAGGAAAAGGAGTACATCAAGGCTGTATATTGTCATCCTGTTTATTTAACTTATATGCAGAGTACATCTTGAGAAACGCTGGACTGGAAGAAACACAAGCTGGAATCAAGATTGCAGGGAGAAATATCAATAACCTCAGATATGCAGATGACACCACCCTTATGGCAGAAAGAGAAGAGGAACTAAAAAGCCTCTTGATGAAGGTGAAAGTGGAGAGAGAAAAAGTTGGCTTAAAGCTCAACAGTCAGAAAATGAAGATCATGGCATCCGGTCCCATCACTTCATGGGAAATAGATGGGGAAACAGTGGAAACAGTGTCAGACTTTATTTTTGGGGGCTCCAAAATCACTGCAGATGGTGACTGCAGCCATGAAATTAAGAGACGCTTACTCTTTGGAAGGAAAGTTATGACTAACCTAGATAGCATATTCAAAAGCAAAGACATTACTTTGCCAACAAAGGTCCGTCTAGTCAAGGCTATGGTTTTTCCTGTGGTCATGTATGGATATGAGAGTCGGACTGTGAAGAAGGCTGAGCGCCAAAGAATTGATGCTTTTGAACTGTGGTGTTGGAGAAGACTCTTGAGAGTCCCTTGGACTGCAAGGAGAGCCAACCATTCCATCTTAAAGGAGATCAGCCCTGGGATTTCTTTGGAAGGAATGATGCTAAAGCTGAAACTCCTGACTCATTGGAAAAGACTGATGCTGGGAGGCATTGGGGGCAAGAGGAGAAGGGGACGACAGAGGATGACATGGCTGGATGGCCTCACTGACTTGATGGATGTGAGTCTGAGTGAACTCCAGAAGTTGGTGATGGACAGGGAGGCCTGGCGTGCTGTGATTCATGGGGTCACAAAGAGTTGGACATGACTGAGCGACTGATCTGATCTGATCTGATCTGTGGAATCTTAAAAAACCAAACTCATGGAAACAGAAAGTAGAATGGTGGTTACCAGAGGCTGGGGGAAGGGAATGGTGAGTGATGAGATGTTGGTCAAAGACTGTACATTTCTAATTAGAAGATAAGTGTCTGGGCATCATGATAATAGACAATACTACTGTACTATATATCTGAAAGTTGCTAAGAGAGTAATTCTTAAATGTTCTCACCACAAAAAAGAAATGATAATTATAGGATTGATGAAGGTGTTAGCTAACACTGTGGTGGTAATTATGTGTGCATGCTCAGTTGCTCAGTTGTGTCCAACTCTTTGTGATTCCATGGATTGTAACCCACCAGACTCCGCTATCCATGGAATTTTCCAAGTAGGAATACTGAAGTGGGTTGCCATTTCCTACTCCACGGGATCTTCCCACACAGGGATCAGACCCACATCTCCCGCATTGGTAGGTAGCTTATAGATGTGAGTAAGGATCTGAAATGGGAACATTGTCCTGGATAACGGGCCTTAGAAGAGGAAGACAGAAGAGTCAGAGAAGATGACCAAAATAGTAGGAGTGACACCATTGCTGGAAGGGTACCGAGAGCCAAGGAATGTGAACAGACTCTAAGAACTGGAAAAGGCATGTGATAGGATCTCCTTTGTAGCCTCCAAAAGGAAAGCAGTCCTGACAACTTCTTTTACCCTCTTGAGACTCTTTTCTGACCTCCAGAACTGTATGATGAAGTTCTTTTAAGTTTAAAAAGGGAAAGAAAGTGTAATGTAGCTGTGACCTTGAAAACTGTAAATTTTAAATGCAATAAAGCTGACCCACCCCATGCCTGAACTCTTTTCTTAAACATTTTAAAGAATCTATGGATCATTTGGTCTCTTAAAATGGGGTCTATATTCTTAACCACCAAGTTAATTCTATTAATTAAGGCAGACATTTGATTAAAATTTCTAGCTCGTTCACTGAAGCTACTCCACAATAGACTATATTTTAGAACACTGTATTTTTTCCTGTTTTGTTACTCATTTTTAATTGAAATTATACATATCATTGTTGTTGATCCTTGATAAATATCAATCTTTCCTTTGCTTACATAATACTTTCTTAAATAAATAACAATTTTGAAAAGCCTCAGGAAGTAGCATGTACTGTAAGCAATATTGTCCTAATCACGTTGCCAAGAAAGGTTTTTTTTCCCCTAGAGCTGGGAAAGGACCACATCATTAGAGTCACAATACTGCTCGTGGCCAAGAAGAGCTCCAGATCTTGAGATTCTAAATGTTTTGTTGCAAAATGAAATAGCATCAAACCAAAGAGTAATGTATTCATTCCACAAGTAAATATTAAGTCCCCACCAGGAGCTGCTTTCCAAGTGGCACTGGTGGTAAAGAACCCATCTGCCAATGCAGGAGACGTAAGAGACGCAGGTTCGATCCCTGGGTCAAAAAGATCCCCTGGAGGAGGGCATGGAAACCCATTCCAGTATTGCCCACGGACAGAGGAGCCTGGCAGGCTACAGTCCATGGGGTCCCGCAGAGTCAGACATGACAGAAGCAACTTAGCAAGCAAGCATGCGCACAACCCAGCAGGAGCCAGGCACCGTTTCAGGCACAGAGGACATACAGGAAGGAATCCAACCTCCAAAGTCCTGCCTTCAAGGAACACATATTATAATGAGTAACTTTTCATCAAACTTCTCTTGGCTGCGGCTATGTGAGGTCATGGTGCCCCTCTGGGAACAAATACCAGTACACTGAGAACCGCGGAGCTTTAAAACAGAAAGAAACCCATTTAAATGAGTGTGAACGGCTCAAAGCCCCAAAGCAATTCACTTTCAGTGGCAAGGGTTTTCCTACTTCTAATTCTCTGAGCTTGCTTTCAAGAGCTAATGTCCACAGAGGTAAAAAAACAAAAAATAGAAATAAAACTCATTCACACTGTCCGGATCACGGCCCCAATTGCTAGCTGAAACTTGTCTGAGGAGTGAAAACATAGACAGGATGTATTTCTCTAACTGGCATTTTCCACACACACCTGCTTTCAGACTGGAAATACCTGACTTCCAGAACATGCCTGGTCCCTTGGGATCAATTCCTCTAACTGCTGTTTGCCTTCCTCTTGCAAAGCTCCCAGATAGCTAGCCTAGGGTAGTTCTGATATAGCTAAACCTCAAACTGCTCGAAATCTCTATAAAAGCCTCAATTCCCAGGACATTTCAAGCTCAAGTCTCTAAGTGTGCTCATGTTCTCCAGGCATAAGTTGAGCATGACCATAGGGACCTCAAATCTGCTACCTTTTTGATGGCTCATGGGAGAAGACACTTAAAAGTGGAGCTTTCTGGAAAGGCCAAACACAAAATCTTAACCCCTAACCCCTAGATTCAATTAGGCTTCCCTTTTAAATACTCTCATAGCACTCAGAAATTTTCTCCCATGCTGTTCATCACAGCTTATTACTCAATACTCATTAGTGTTTGTATTTGATACATAAAGGTAGTCTCAGTTCTCAGTTCAATTGCTCAGTTGTGTTAGACTCTTTGCAACCGCATGGACTGGAACATACCAGGCCTCCCTGTCCATCACCAACTCCCGGGGCCTACTCAAACTCATGTCCATTGCGTCAGTGATGCCATCCAACCATCTCATCCTCTGTCGTCCCCTTCTCCTCATGCCTTCAATTGTTCCCAGCATCAGGGTCTTTTCCAATGAGTGAGTTCTTCGCATCAGGTGGCCAAAGTATTGGAGTTTCAGCTTCAGCATCAGTCCTTCCAATGAACAATCAGGACTGATTTCCTTTAAGATGTACTGGTTGGATCTCCTTGCAGTCCAAGGGACTCTCAAGAGTCTTCTCCAACACCACAGTTCAAAAGCATCAATTCTTTGGTCCTCAGCTTTCTTTACAGTCCAACTCTCACATCCATGCATGACTACTAGAAAAACCATAGCTTTGACTAGATGGACTTTTGTTGGCAAAGTAGTGTCTGCTTTTTATATGCTATTCAGGTTGGTCATAGCTTTTCTTCCAAGGAGCAAGCATCTTTTACTTTCATGGCTGCAGTCACCACCTGCAGGTTTGTGTGTGTGAGTGTGTGTGAAGTCGCTCACTTGTGTCTGACTCTTTGCAACCCCGTGGACTGTAGCCTGCCAGGCTCCTCTGTCCATGGGATTCTCCAGGCAAGAATACTGGAGTGGGTTGCCATTTCCTTCTCCAGGGGATCTTCCCAACCCAGGGATCAAACCTGGGTCTCCTGCATTTCAGGCAAACGCTTTATCCTCTGAGCCATCAGGGAAGCCATAAAAAAATGCAGGTTTGGGAGCCCCAAAACAAAATAAAGTCTGTCACTTTTTCCATTGTCTCCCATCTATTTGCCATGAAGTGATGAGGCTGGATGCCATGATCTTAGTTTTCTGAATGTTGAGTTTTAAATCAACTTTTTCATTTTCCTCTTTCACTTTCATCAAGAGGCTCTTTAGTTCTTCTTTGCTTTCTGCCATAAGGGTGGTGTCATCTGCCTATCTGACGTTACTGATATTTCTCCTGGCAATCTTGATTCCAGCTTGTGCTTCATCCAGCCCATCATTTCACATTATGTACTCTGCATATAAGTTAAATAAGCAGGGTGACAATATACAGCCTTAATATACTCCTTTCCAGATTTGGAACCAGTCTGTTGTTCCATGCCCAGTTCTAATTGTCGCTTCTTGACCTGCATACAGGTAGGAACCTTATCAGTTTTGCTCAGCAAGGCATTCCCAGTGGATGAGTGAATGCATGTTTTCATTCACTCATTGGGCCATGAAAAATTTAGATGGAAAACTGACCTCTTAATTCAGAACATGCCCCTTCCCTTGAGAATGAAAGTTATAAAGCATGAGTATAAAGCAAGTTAGTTACCTGTATACTTTCTCTTCGATGGACATGAGTCTCAGTGAACTCCGGGAGTCGGTGTTGGACAGGGAGGCCTGGCGTGCTGCGATTCATGGGGTTGCAAAGAGGTCAGACACGACTGAGCGACTGATCTGATCTGAAACTTTCTATGGGGCCATATCAGTTGACAACTGAGAATCCCTGTAGGTTTATCAACACTGGGGACAACACACATCTTTTTCCAAATTTCCAAATTGCTAGCAGGTTAATGTTTAACTCTTTTCCTTGAATATGTCACCCTTTTCCCACTGCCCTGCCAAGTCAGGATTCTTCTTCCAGCCATCTCTATTAAGAAGATCCTTGATACCATGGATTAATTGTACAAAAGCTTAGTTCAGTGTTACTTAGATCCCAAAATTTCACAGAGACCAGTATTTGTTGGCAATACCCAAGATACTTTTAGAATGGAGTGTACAAAGTACAATATATTCAAAATGTCTTTTTTCCTTTACTGATTATCAAAGAACATCTTAAAATGTAGAAGTCAGTCATCATACACATTTGAATCAGTCACCATTACAAGATTAATGTTATTGCCATTCCAAGTTATAACATAAAAATCTTAGTAAACACTAAAGGGTTCAGTTCTATGTTATAGCATTCTAATCTCCTGTGATACACACTTTAGCAACTTTATTTTATTTCCCTAGGAAACCTTGCCTAATTTTAGATGCTGAAAATGTAAACCACTGTATACCAAGTGTGTTAGAGGACTTTTGTGTAACAAGAGGAGTATGTGTACAGAGATAAGCGGGGCACAAGCAGACTTACCAAAAAAGCCCTGATGCTTGGCTTCAGGAGGCCCCTCACCTACAGCTTCTTCCAGGGCCAGAGGAGGCTCCCAAGCAATATGCTAACAAAAGCATATACATTTTTAGCAAATTGTACAAAATTAAGCTATCTTAATCCCTGGGTCAGGAGGATCTCCTGGAGAAGGGGATGGCTACCCATTCTTCTCACCTGGAGAATTCCACGGACAGAGGAGCCTGGCAAGTTACAGTTCAAGGGGTCACAAAGAGTCAGGTATGACTAAGCAACTAACGTTTTGACAATCTATTTTGTTTTCATCCAAAGCCCCACAAATTATAAAAGTTTAAAGTAAGTTCTACAGGTTCAACCTGTACACTTAAAACCTACATCCATAAACCAAAGATGAAATTTAGAAAACTTTGATATTGATCTGTTTCTCACCATCTAACAGATCAGTTCAGTTCAGTTGTTTAGTTGTGTCCGACTCTGTGCAACCCCATGGACTGCAGCACACCAATTATCTAACAGATAGATTATCTAACATAATTTCTTTCAGGTGGGGAGAGCTACCTGCATTATTTTCCCTTTCACTTTAGCCCTTTTCTCTTTCTTGTTTTTAACCAAACTATTCATGCCCATTCTTTACAAAGCAAGAGAGACTGAAAGATTATTCTCTGTGGTTCTCTTCTGAGCTTTAGTTTATTCTTTGTGGATATGTAGCATTCTATTGGGGGTTAAAAATCTGCATAGAGACACTGCCAGCTGCTCAGCCCAAAATTAGTTTTTGAGTGCAAAATTATCCACTTCAAAAATACTAAAAATCATTGTAGTTATTTTTATCTGAGAATCTGTGGCCCTCCCAAGACCTGTACTGAAGTAAAATGATTATTTAATTATTTCCTCTTATGAGTATTTGGTCCGGGTCACAGAAATATAACAAACACACACACATACACATATATATGAAATCTCTGGGAAAGAATAGGTTTTGACTGCAGGGATGGATTTTGTATGAATAGAACCCTGAGGCATCTAACAGTTTAAATAATGGTTTCTATTCCAGGGAAGAAAAAATATTTTTCCTTGATAGCACTTTTTTATATTCACTGCATTGGAATTACTTTTTCAAAATTCTGCCAGTGGAGACTTATCATACATGGGTGCCATTGCTGTAACATAAAGATAAGGATTGAAGTAAATTCCACTCATAAGCTCATGAGCCCATAAATTGGAACTATTCTTCACAACACAAAGCATTCCACCCATCCAAAAATTTTTCTTAAAGGCAAGGCAGGAGTTTTCTCTTGCAGAATTTTCTCCTCTTCAACTGCTTAAACCTCTCAACTGCTTGAATTTTGTTTGTTCATAGACTATATATGACAGAAAAATACACACATTATCTATAGCCTATTGGCTATAGAAAATGTGCAAAATAGCCCACTGGTTAAGTTTTTATCAATTTTCAATTGGGATACATATCAAAGCATTTCAATAAAAGGTACAATACTATTTCTACAGACTGAGGAAAATCATTAAAATCTATATAAAGCTTAAATAAATAATATAATTGTCATTGAGGCTTTTTTGGGAGACAACTTTATTCAGAAATGTTTGCACGGTGTCAGGATGTTCTAATAATCCACCAATAACCTCCAAGTGTTTCAGTCTCAGCCTAGATGTAGGGATATCACTTCTTTTTACCTGTCCACCCCTCCAGAGGAGGCCAACCTTCCCAGTAGATGTTTTATGGTACCCCACACTGACCCTTTACTATTTGGAACAATCACATTATCTGGGTGGTTGTCTTATGTCCCTATCCTCTGACAAAACTGCAAGCTTCATCAACAGGGCTCTTGTGCTTCTTGCCCATCATCAAATTCCCACTGCATACCACATCCTAGAGAGTCAATAAATATGTGTCATGTGAATGAATAAATGCAAAAGTTAATAGAAAACAATGGCAAAAATATCATTTAATTAATTTTCTCCATCTCAGAACAAGAGATCCCAAAAAATGACGTGTAATATTGCTATTGCTGATTCATTTATTTATGCATTTATTCATTCATAGATTTTGAAGTTTCAAGGAGTTCCTACAGTAGTGTCCTCCTAATACATCTTATTTGGTGCATTCTGCATTTTCTTTATCTTCTGAGGAGGCACCTGGGTCAGTCTAAGAGAACTGTAGATAACAAACTTTTTTTTTTTTAATTGTGATCATTGTATCACACTGTGAAGAAAGGAAGCAAAGTAGAAAATGATGCTTAAACCTTTCTTTCCGCCCTACCCAGTACGATAGGATATCAAACCTCACCTAAACGTTCAGGTCCACAAACACCTTTCTCACTAGGAGTTTCAAATATTGTTTCAAGGGGGAAAATGCAAGTTTTTAATAAAAGATCTCTACCTTATTCTGTTGTCAACATGCAGTAATACATTTCACTATCACAGAATCATGCAGCAACTTGCAGAAAACACAGACCGCTGCTCGTAACACAAACAGCACCTACAGCCGTTAGGGCTTCATGTAACAGTCCTAATTCTTCAATAATTTGGTGTTGTTTTCCCTGCTTGTATCAGGACTTGCACTTTGTTTTACCATTGCCTAGGAAGGGGCTCAATATTTCTTTGATAAAGATAATTGTTTCCATGGGATTTGGGGCCTTTCCCCCTCCCCCACTTAAGAGATGCCTCACTGGCTGAAAACACATAAAATGGAGACGCACCTCTTCATTAAAAACTTTAACCTCGCGCTAATGATGATATTAATACCCAGCGTGCGATAAACACCTGAGACGTACTTTGTCCTAAACAACACAGCCTTAGAGAACCTTGTAGTCAATAAAATAAAATACCCCTTTCTCTTTAATTAACATATGAAATAAACACAATCTGTGACACCTAGTGTGCAGCAGCAATTAAGAGGCATTGCTTAGTTAAACCTCCTAATACCTCATTTAAATATGCAATTAAGGGATAATTGCCTTCAATCAATAAAAAAATTGAAATATTTCGCAGGGGCTTCAATTATTTTCTGCTAGGCTTTCTGCTTTACACTTGGCCAGCGCTAAGCCTGGGAGCCTCCTTTACTCCTCCGGTTAAAGCGACATTACCCCCTTTCTTGGTCCTGGCTTTTAAGCATGCTATTAACATCGCAAGAGACCAATAACAGTCCTAAGCCTTAGAAATCATCTCTTTTGGCCTCAGCTACAATTTCTATGGCTCTGAAATTGCCTCTTCGTGACTTGCCTTAGGTTATGTGCTTTGTTTTTACTCAGCCCTAAGCCCTCCATTTTCATCTCGCTGCAAAGGAATCAACAGTGAAGGAGTAACAGTTTGCCGCCCTTCCTAGTGAGGCATCAACAAC
Organism: Bos mutus; assembly: GCF_027580195.1. Lineage (NCBI taxonomy): Eukaryota > Metazoa > Chordata > Mammalia > Artiodactyla > Bovidae > Bos > Bos mutus. The sequence continues at coordinate 31,110,673 of NC_091640.1, read as the reverse complement.
AGGAAAAGCCCCTTAAGATCATCAAAGGTGTTGGTGCACTGACTTTGGCAGGGTTGGGTTGTATCTCTTAGCCTCCCTCCCCTAGGGCTTCCCTAATAGCTCAGTTCATGGGAGCTGAGTTCCCATGGGAACTGGGAACATCATGGGAGACCTGGGTTCGATCCCTGAGTTGGGAAGGTATCCTAGAGAAGGGAAAGGCTAGCCACTCCAGTAATCCGGCCTGGAGAATTCCATAGACTATATATAGCCCATGGGGTTGCAAAGAGTTGGACACGACTGAGCGACTTTCACTCCCTCCCCAAAACACAATGCTCTTATGTACATAGAAATATTTTAAACCGAACGTTCAGACAAATGCTGGGAAGTGTGTGAAGTGGATCCAGAAGTAATCATAACTGTGACCAGAGAGGAATAACTAAAGGGGTCAGGTGTGCGACCAGCAAAGCATAACCTGAGGCATTGCCGCAGTGGACTTGGAGGCAAGGGAAATGGATGCACATGCTGATACCCATGCTGCTTGCTCTTCAGTGAATAATGAAGTCCTTTGTCTCTGACGCAGGGGTCTCCTGTCTTCTTTTGATATCCATGAAGCAGTATTACATTAAATTGTTAGAGTTCAAGAAGGGTAAAATCAAGTCCTAGAACTGATACTCTTCTTTTACACTCAGGGCAAGAATGTGCTATGTGAAATTCTGACTTTCTCAAGTGGAGCTCGTCACTTCATTCTTTGCAGCAGCAGCATGCTCAGTGGACTCCCTTTGCTGTGTTGTTCAGTAGTTCAGTCCTGTCTGACTCTGCAATCCCATGGACCGGAGCGTACCAGGCTTCCCTGTCCTTCACTGTCTCCCAGAGTTTGCTCAGATTCATGAATCTGAATCGATGATGCCATCCAACCATCTCATCCTCTGACAACCCCGTTCTCCTCCTGCCCTCCATCTTTCCCAGCATCAGGGTCTTTTCCAAAGAGCTGGCTCTTTACCTCCGGTGGCCAAAGTATTGGAGCTTCAGCATCAACCCTTTCAATGAATATTCAGGGTTGATATCCAGGACTTCCTTATTATTGTACGTTTTAATGTTAGACAAATATGCAGCTACTGGGCAGTGGGTTCCACGAGAGTGGGAGCCATGGCTTATTGTGTTGTTGTTATTCTACTTATAAGTAGTGTTCATTCAAAAATGATGAGTTAAACTACTGAATGAATAATATAGTATCCCTGCTCTTTACAAGCTTATAACTTATATCTGGTTTTTGTTGTTTTTGTTAACTTTTTGTATAAAAGATAGGGTTATCTTTGGAGGAAAAAAGCATAATTTTATTTTTAAAAATACAAACTAATATATTACATATTGTCCTATTAATATTATAAAATTCCTTGTTCCTTTCATTAGCACCATACTTGAGAGGAGCTTCTGGGTTGGTATATGGCCTTCCAGATATTTTCTATTCATATCCAAATATTTATTTCCATTTATTTTCATTACATAAGTTAAATCATACCATAGATATACTGATCTATCTCCACTTAACATATTGTGGATATCTTTTTAAGTCTATATATATCTCATTATTTTTTAATGGCTGCCTGTTATTTATTTTCTAGTTTAAAGTCATAGGCTGCATTATCTATTTGATTCTCCAGAAATGAATATTTCACTTTTTTTCCTTTTTTTGCTATTTCTGATATACAAATAATTCTGCAGCAAATGTTTTATTATGCATTTCTGTGCCTGGCTGTGAGGATATCTCCCAAGAAATTCCTAGAAGTGGAATTTCTGGTAAAGGCATGTGACTTTTAAGTTTTTATATCAATTGCTATGGGCTTCCCAGGTGGTGCTAGTGGGAAAGAACCCACCTGCCAACACAGGAGACATAAGAGATGCGGGTTTGACTGCTGGGTTGGGCAGATCCCCTGAAGGAGGGCATGGCAACCCACTCCAGTATTCTTGCGTGGAGAATCCCGTGGACAGAGCAGCCTGGCGGGCTACAGTCCCTACAGTCACAAAGAGTCGGACACAACTGAAGCAACTTATCACGCACGCACCAGTTGCTATATTCTTCTCCCAAAATATGTACCAATTTAAACTCCCACCTAAAAGCCTAAGTGTTCTTGAGTCTCCACGCCCTCTCTAGTACCAAATATTTTTAAGCTTTTGTGTTTTCCAAAAGAATATCTCAATCTCTAAACTCTGTTTATGGGCATACATTTTATATGTCTTGTTATTTATCTTCTCTTTTCTGTGAATTACCTATTTCTTTATTTTCTAAGATACTCTGGTTTCCTTCTGGGTTTTTTGGAAGAGAAAATGCAGCTTTATTTACTTTTTGTTTGATTTCGTCCCTCATCTGAGCTTTTTCCTGCTGGGAAGAATCTTAATTCAACAGATAAATTTAATCCAATGACTCCTCTAACTGATTTTTAAGAGTGCTTCATGAATTAAGAAAATTCACTTCTTGTCCTGTGTATTGCATAAACTTCCTCAGTTTGTTTTTTTTTCATCTGTCTTACGATACTCCGTATCTATAATCTACATAGCAATTGTTAAAAATTTTATAATCAGGTTTGCTTTTCTTTATAGCTTCTGGTTTATACAGTTATTTGTTTTTCCTGTTTTATTTAAATTTTTGCTCCATCTTGAATTTATTTTGAGCTATGATATGAGTTAGGATCCAACTTCTTCATTTTTTCATAATTGCATTCTAGATGTTTTTAAAAGTTGCTAAAGGACATTTGTGGAGTTACAAGTATTTTGTGCTAGCTGTACAATAAAGAGAGTAATATTTACTACAGAAATTAATATAAATTGTTGCTATCCTCTCTGAGGCATTTCTGTATTTTGACTTTTCCTTAATAAAAAATGGTGGCTCAGACAGTAAAGCATCTGCCTATAATGCGGGTAGACCTGGGTTCAATCCCTGGATTGGGAGGATCCCCTGGAGAAGGAAACGGCAACCCACTCAAGTACTCTTGCCTGAAAAATCCCATGGATGGAGGAGCCTGGCAGGCTACAGTCCATGGGGTCGCAAAGAGTCAGACACGACTGAGCAACTTCACTTTCTCTCTTAATACTTAAAAAAAAACTTAAATACTTAAAAAATACTTAAATACTTAAAAAGAATACTTAAAATAAGAACATCTTTATTCAAGATTTGGTACCAGCTCTACTGGGCTTCCCCAGTGGCTCAGTGGTAAAGAATCTGCTTGCATTGCAGGAGATGCAGGTTCAATGCCTGGGTTAGGAAGATCCCCTGGAGAAGGAAATGGCAACCCACTGCAATATTCTTGCCTGAGAAATCCCATGGACTGAGGAGCCTGGCGGGCTACAGTCCATGGGGTCTCAAGAGAGTCAGACATGACTGAGCGAATAAACAACAACAATGACAATGACCAGCTCTATTAGGGAGATGATTTCTCATTATGCTAGTTGATCCTTCTTAAGGCCACCAAAGGTAGCAGAGAGGTTCAGGAATGAATCTTAGATCTGGGAGGCTGGACTCTGGTCTTGCACTGGGTACCCCATGAGCTTATGGTCCCACCTATTACAGCTCATGGAGAAAAGCAAAAGATGGAGCCCAAAGAAGGCTGGTGTCTGAGAGAGACCAAAGCAGCTGAATGAGATTACAAAAAGACCTATCAAAACCTGACAGAGGGGAGTTTGAGAAACAGCACATAATTTGTAGAGAGTCCTGAGAGCTGGGTTCCTGCCAGTCAAACAGGCCCTCCATTGTTCCCCGCGCTGCCTGTATAGATTCTGCCCCAGGCTTTTGTGGCTATCCCAACCCTCTGCTGCTGCTGCTGCTAAGTTGCGTCAGTCGTGTCCGACTCTGTGTGACCCCATAGACAGCAGCCCACCAGGCTCCCCTGTCCATGGGATTTCCCAGGCAAGAGTACTGGAATTGGGTGCCATTGCCTTTTCTGCCCCAACCCTCTAGGAGTCTCAATACAAGAGTGCATTCACTCAGCAATACAGATCATGTACCAAGGGCAGGTACCACACTAGCTCTTGTCTTTACCTTCTTAGAGTCTCCATTCTAGCAGGAAACGTAAATATTAAACTGCTGATTTGATCATCTATTCCTCTTTACAGCAAAAGAGTAGGCAGAATGCTATGACAGTAACTAGGTAACTAGACCCATTCCAAAGGCTGAAGAAAGTCTTCTTTGTTGCTGCTGCTGCTAAGTCGCTTCAGTTGTGTCCGACTCTGCGACCCCATAGACGGCAGCCCACCAGGCTCCCCCATCCCTTGGATTCTCCAGGCAAGAACACTGGAGTGGGTTGCCATTTCCTTCTCTGTTGAGCTGAATTCAAAAGGATGGTGGGGAATTAACTAACTTGGGTAGAAGTAGGTGCCCGGCTGACAGGGGAAACTGCCAAGCAGAGGTTAAGAAACAGAGGGGAGTATGGATGGTGAGTGTTTCCGGCTCCAGCTCTCGCATAAGACAAGAGGATGTGAAGGTACATATTGTACCTGCGTTGGGGAGTTCCATGTGGGTCCAAGCCCAGGACACGTTGATACACTCTGAGGTTACAGGACTGAGCAGGTGCATATGTGAGTCTTCTCCTGTCTCTCCTAGGGAACATTCCCTCACCAGTAGAAACCCAGTGACTTCTCCTTAAGCATGAACTATCCATATCTCTTACCCAAACCCATCTGCCATCTGAGTTAATGGTTTTCATACCTGACTATGAATAGGAATCTTCTAAACTATGAAGATGACTATGAACAGGAATAAACCTCCAAATTTTCCAACCTCATCTCCAGATATTCTGATTCAACAGGAGGTCTAGAATGAGGCCAGGGACTTATTTTGGGGTTGTCATTATTTGTGCTGGTGCTGGTGTGTGTGTGTGTGTGTGTGTACACAGGTGTTCACGTCCATGTGTGTTTCTGACCATCAAGCTTACCAGGTGAATCTGACGCAGCCAGGTCTGAGAATCTGGCTTTCAGTCTGAGGGTCAGGATTTTAATTTGTCTTTCTTCTCAAGTGTATAGGCCTGATTTTCCTAGGTAGATATTAAGCTCCTGGGGGCAGAAGTTGTCCTTTACGTGTGTGTGTATGTATTTCCTGCTTAGCAACTGGAAGCATGCCCCATGTTTAACACAGACTTTGTGAAGTACACTGAGATGGGAAATGAAACCTGGACCTTCCAAGGCAAGAGCATTGCCACACCCACTTGTAATCCACAGGGTCACCCGTAGTCCCTGCTGCCTCCTTGGTTCCACATGCCCTGCTGTCATGGCGCTGAAAGCCCCACGTGACTTGCAGCACATTGGCAGCTTCAAGCCCAACTTCTCCAAGAGCTCTCTGCTTTGTTTGCTTGTTGAGCTGAGTTTAAATCCAAATTCAACTGTGAATCATTAAAAGGGGGATTTTTCTTAAAACCAATGATTTGTCTTTGGACAACTGGCAGCCTTAGTCCTGGTTTGAGCCACATTAATTTCAGAAAGAGTTCTTTGGGATGAAGGAAAGCCAGCTGGGGCTGCCAGCTTTTAACTCCAGCTCAGGGAGCTTAAAGAAGTAGTCCTGAGGTTCCCACAGCCACAACCTTCTTTAAAATCAATTAAAAAGAGCAAAAAGTGAAAAACCCATGGTAGGAAAAAATACTGTCTAGGTGATCTCAGTTCTTACAAGGGTAGTTTTGCTTTTCCTGAGGCACGTGGGTGACTGTGTTTCTACCTGAATCTTATCTAGGGGAGTGCGTTGAAACATTCATTTAGGTGAGAACATTTTGTTAACCAGAAAATTGGTCCCTTGCCTTCCTGTTTTTTACATATATAAGTATGCTTTACTTAATTTTTTTCTTAAATGGTACTTATACATACATCTTATTGATGTTTTATTCATGTGGACAAACTGCTTCCATTATGTGAATGTACAATAGCTGGAAGTCAACGGAAATCAAACAGCTGTACCTCAATGCAGTGCTTTAAAAATTGCAGGACTGATAATAACAACTTTTGTGACTGCCAGTGTTGAGATAGAGTTGATCAAACTTTCTACTTGAATTTACAGTGTGTATATTCATCTTCAAACCCTCAAAAAAAAACTCAGCACCAACTGTTTCCATAAACAGGATGAACCTACGATTCATCTGCTTAGATGAATTCATCTACGAGATCTGCTCAACCTAAGAGCATAAAGTCCTCATTTTTCCCTGCCCTGTAACATCAGGAAAGGCAACTACAATCGCCATCTGTGCCCCAGGAGTACTTGCTATGTACCAGGCACTGTGCTGGCCAGAGAGAGACAAGGAGCCGATAAGAAAAGATTTACCCTGAAAGCACTCCTCTATGGAGGAGATGCTCATTTCATTCACCTTGTGAAAGCTCAGGAGAGAAGGGAATGTACACAGGCCATGAGAGGAGAAAAGCCATAGCTGCAACATATGCACCCCACAAAAGTTTTCTCAACCATTTGGGAACAATAGGAAGCTTCAAATGTTCACCTAAAAATATAAGGCAAGAATACCTGGAAAGTGGGGTGGGGGAAAAAAACAACCCTGCAATTTGTAAGGAATTAAATGATGAATTTTAAAGATCATGAGAACAAATTAGATATATTTGCTCAAGACTTGTACTTACATATTTCGTTGACTGCCTATGTAAATAACTTAAATTAATCAAAACCTCTGTTTGAAAAATTATGGGCTTCCCTGATGGCTCAGACGGTAAAGAATCCGCCTGCAATGCAAGATCCTGGGGCAGGCAGATCCCCTGGAGGAGGGAATGGCAACCCACTCCAGTATTCTTGTCTTGAGAATTACCTGGACAGAGAAGCTTCATGGGCTACAGTCAGTGGGGTCGCAAAGAGCCAGACACAACTGAGCAACTAACACTTGAAAAATTATAATAGCTACTAGAACTAAAATTCCTTTATACATTCTGAAACCCACCTGGGGCAGCCACCCCGGACATGGCCCGTGCAGGCATCCAGCCTCACAGCTCATGTTTCCGCCTTACAGAGAATCTTGCTCAAGGCTCCCTCTTTACAGAGGCTCACACCTGTAAGTCTACTCAGGTCCAAATGCCCTTCGTTCTTTCACTCCCTCTGAATACAAGCAAACAAATACTTTTTGACTGAGCTAATCACTTTGACGCAGCTACACTGATTTTCCATTTGTTTAAGTTTTTGTGTGTTTATGACTTTTTTGTGTGCACCAAGAATCTGTACATCAAGTATTGGGTTGATCTTCAAGAGCAGAAAAAGGTGTTCTATTTCTATCTCTCCCAAGTATTACATGTTGTTAGATGAAGAAGAGATTAATCTAAAGTTAGAAAACAAGAATAATAAGAGGATTAATCACAGAGGTGGGGAAGATGGATGATTTAGTTTCTGTGTATGAAAACTGATTATGGGTAAAATGATGACAACCTAGAAAAATGGAGATCCTAGGCCAAAAATGAAACCAAAAAACCTTTAGAAATGAGTTTTAACTATTCTGATTTTGGTAAAAGTTATGGGATTCCATCTTATCTGCTGGGAAGCTAAAATTCTCAGCAGAGATCCTAAGAAACTAAGTGTTAGAGCTGCGAAGGCGTTCTTTGCTAGGCTGTGTTTGCTGGTGTTCAGTATCTAAAATGCCTAAGCAACCTCTGGCAAGGTGCCCTCACCTGCCAGGCCACTTCAGCCCCCACCATGATGACTTCTTAGAATGGAAGCAGCATATCTAGAGCTTGATGCAGAAATCAGTGGGTGTAGCACCAACATGTGCTCTTGCAAGCAATTATTAGAGCTGCCAGCACTCCTCAGGGTCCCCCTCTTTCCATCCAATTCTCTTACCTGATGCCTTGTTTGTGGTTGGTTCATCCACCCTCACCTACCACCTGGCTACTAATAGCTGGCTACAGTCCGCTCTACACACATAAGTAGTAGTAGACTGATAAATGATAGAGGATAGTAGATAGATAGATATAGACATAGATAGGTAGATAGGTAGATTATAAATAGAATACATGTGGTTCAGTTGCTCATCGGGATAATTTCTCTGCTGACCTCCTATCTCTAGGATCTATTACAATCTGACATTCCATAGTTCCCCCAGATTCTCTCAAGGTGTTTAGCCCTTCTACAGATGACTCCCATCCTTGACCTTACTGGGCAAAGCACACCGTCTGATGCTCAGCCATACAAGGTTGCTCATGGTCGTGTCTTTCCAATTTCTTGGATTCCCCTTCAAGCAGTAAGATTCATATTATAAAAGAGACCAACAGATAATATCTCCCTAGGAAAAACAAGGAACTGGAGTCTCCAGAAATGGATGTTGTTTTCCTGTTGTTGTTGCCCTTGACCTGTTCTTTTCTTTTAGCTTAAAAAAAAAAAAAAAAAAAAAAAAAAAAGCATTGGAAGGGGACAGTTAATTGAGTTAGATACTCAGGTGGGGGTGAGGCAAATAAAAGAAATTCACCATAAGCTTTCCAGGCTCAGAAACTTTTAGTGGAAGCCCAGGTCCAAGTGATGACATTTTTACATAGGGCCACCATTTCTAGTCCCTGTTTTGACTTAGTATTTAACAGAAGCCTATCATCTAAAGTCTAATGTGTGGTCTGGTGTTATATTTTCCTCATTTTCTCCTTCTGATCTCCAGATACTTTTCTATCTTCTAAAAGAACGATGGTAATTAGATCACAAGTGTTCTTCTCATCCCTTCCATTGGCTGCATGCAGGCATGTGTGCTCAGTCACTTCAGTGGAGTCTGACTCTTTGTGACCCCATGGACTACAGCATGCCAGAATCCTCTCCCATGCGAGTCTCCAAGCAAGAATACTGGAGTGGGTCATCCTTTCCTTCTCCAGGGGATCATCCCAACCCAGGGATCAAACCCAGGTCTCACACATCGCAGGTGGACTCCTTACCATATGAGCCACCAGGGAAGCCTAAGTGTCTATTTTAGCAAGCTGGCTTATGACTATATTTTTCTAAAGAAATTTCTTGAAGATGAATGAATGTCCTTCTTCCTAATAGCTGGTGCTTATCCTACTAGACTTCTTTATAGTTGACTATATTGAACAACCTGTTTTTTTTTTTTTTTTCTTGAAATTTCCTCATCCCTTAGTTTCTGTCATCCAGTAAGTGTTGTCTTCCTTTCTGACCTTCCCATCTCAGGCTTTAGCATAGATTGGCCTTGACTTCCCCCCACCTCAGTATTCCCTCCACTACCCTCTTCTCTTCTAACTTGCTGCGCTATCCCACCATGACCTTAAATCTGCATTTCTCATTTTCCTTTTCAAATTCAGACATGCGTTTCCAATTCTCTACCTGAAAATCTGAGCCACCATGGTACCTAGCATGATGCATTTATTGCTTAGTAAATATTCACTAAATTGAATATAGTAAATACTTAGTAAGCACTAATTATATGTTAGACATCGTGACAAGGACAAAGATGAAAATACACAGCTTGTGGGCTACACAGAAAATGATTGTGTGGGACTCTGGCTAACCAGAGAATGTTCCATGGACCAGAATATGTCCTCGGAGTTCCTTAAAAGTCAGGTTCTCAGGGACAAATATGGGAAGATGAGCTAAAATTGTACCCTAAAATTCAAATTCATTTTGGAGAAAATCTTGGAATATATTCACATGGTCTTAAGGAAACTACGAATGATTCCTCTAAAGAAATTAAGATACACAGCAAGGGGTGCCAAACTTAGCCCACAGGCTACATCCAATCTGTTTCTGTGAATAAAGTCTTTTCTGGACACAGCTACACTCATTCATGCCCATCCTGTTTATGACTTTGTGCTGCAATGACAAAGTAGCTACCGAAACGACATGGTCCACAAACTCTAAAACATCTACTGTCAGTCTTATGGACTCTGCGGGACAGGGAGAGGGTGGGAAGATTTGGGAGAATGACATTGAAACATGTAAAATATCATGCAAGAAACGAGTTGCCAGTCCAGGTTCGATGCATGATACTGGATGCTTGGGGCTAGTGCACTGGGACGATCCAGAGGGATGGTATGGGGAGGGAGGAGGGAGGAGGGTTCAGGATGGGGAACACATGTATACCTGTGGCGGATTCATTTTGATATTTGGCAAAACTAATACAATTATGTAAAGTTTAAAAATAAAATAAAATTTAAAAAAATAAAAATAAAAAAATAAAACATCTACTGTCTGGCCCCTTAAGAAAAATCTTTGTCAACCCCTGCTGTATAGCTGACAACCCCAACTTCCCATTATGAATATTACCTAAGGTGTTTCTTAAAAGAATGTATTTCTAGACCCAGATCTGAGAAGTAGAATTTCTACAGGAGGAACCTGCAACTCAGGATTTTCAGTAGGCACTACAGGTGACCCTTGGGATCAGGCAAGTTTGGAAAATTCTGGCAGAGATTTTTAAAGCTTAGTCTTTAGAATCTTAGAGCTTTGGGTTTGTATCTCAGCTCCATCACTTCTAATTCTATTACTTTGGCAAGGCACTCACCTCTCTGAACTTCAGTTTCCTTGACAAAGTTGAGGAATAAATGTACCTTGCTCATAGAGTTGTTGGGGGGATTCATGGGAAAATTATTTTTGAAAATATGCAGTACAGGTTCGATAAGCATTTTATCACCATCACGTTATCATTATCACCAGCATCATGACATTCTCCTCTTCCTCTTTCATATCAGCATTTGTATATACACTCTATGTGCTTAGTAAGCTTTTGATGTGATCCTACTTGAAAATGGTGGATTAGTTTCCCTGCAGAAGTTCAGGAATCCTGAGTTCTACTTTCTCCTTTCTAAGTACAAAAACATTTAGCAAATAAATCTTTCAGTGATAACATCTTTTGTTTAAGGAGCACAAAGTACTTCACAAACAAGTGAGTGTGATGGTAGAGATGCAGAAGGTAAACTGACCTACCCCAAACCACACAGCAGATTCAGGAACAGAATATACAATGCCTAGCTCCCAGCCCAATACCTGAACTCAAATACCAACACATCTTTCCAGATAAGTCTCTTTATTATTTATTTATTACTCTCTTGAAGGCAGGATACAACAAACCTATCAACAAAAACCTTTTACAGGCCCACAAAATGCTCACAGGGCTCCTCCACCTTTACCATTGCTGGGAGGTCGATGAGGTCAGGGAAATGGACTTGCCCAAACAACCCCAGAGCTACTTTGGCGGTGTCACTCCCTTTCTCAGAACACTTCAGTGGGCCCCTGTTGATTCTCCATGAGATTTCAATTTCTCATTGTGGGCTTTAGATTCCACCTCTTTCCTGTATGTAAGTGCTCTCATCCCTCCTTTTATTCATTTGTATCTCACTTTGCAGTATTCACTCCTGCCAAGGAAATCTACCACAGCCCACCCACACAAATCCTAGACTTTTCCACTGGATCTTGGGTTCCATTAAAATAAGAAAAACACCCTGAACAAGAGGGATGACAGTCTGAACAATACTCTCTTCTGTTCAAACCACACTTGGAAAGTTATGTTCCATTCAGAAAAGAATATTCTCGGGGTGGGGCGGGGGGGTTGGAAACCATGTTGGCCATCCAGAGAAGCTCCAATTGAAAGTGAAGTCACTCAGTCATGTCCAACTCTTGTGACCCCATGGACTGTAGCCTATCAGGCTCCTCCATCCATGGAATTTACCAGACAAAAGTACTGGAGTGGGTTGCCATTTCCTTCTCCAGGAATCTTCCCAACCCAGGGATCAAACCCAGGTCTCTCACATTACAGGCAATTCTTTACCAGCTGGGCCACCAGGAAAGCCCAAGAAAACTGGAGTGGGTAGGCTATCCCTTCTCCAGCACATCTTCCTGACCCAGGAATCAAACTGGGATCTCCTGCACTGCAGGTAGATTCTTTACCAGGTGAGCTAACAGGAAGCCCAGATAGTTCTGTGAGCTTGCAACAAAAGAGCATCTTTCAGATACTTGGGTTAGACTAACTCTGAAGGACTCCAGAGAAGTGAAATCAACACAATGAATTCCCCCATCTTTCAGGAAAGTAGATTATTTCTCCATTTAGAAGAGGAACTTCATAATAAATTGAGCTGTCCAACACTGGAATATACTGTTTAGGGAAGTATGTGATCCGGTTGTGATCAAGTATGTAAAGGATGTTGTAGTAGTGATACAAAAGAGATGTGGGTTCTATCCCTTCATCAGGAAGATCCACTGGAGGAGAGCATGGCAACCCACTCCAGTATTCTTGTCTGGAGAATTCCATGGACGGAGGAGCCTGGCAGGCTACAGTCCATAGGGTTGCAGAGTTGGACACAACCGAGTGACATAGCACACACAGACAACTTTTAGAGTAGAGCTAAGTAGTTCATAGCACAGCCTTTTGATCCAAACTGTCTGGGCTTGACTCCTACTCCAGCCTTACACAAAGCATGACTTGAACCTATCTGTGCTTCAGGTTCTTCATGATAATAGTACCAATCTCCAAGTATTACAGAAAGGGATTAAATGAATGAAGGTAAAGGACTTAGACTCTGACATGTAGTAAGCATTGCATTAGTGTTTGTTTCTAGTGTTTCCTGATTTTTATCATCCCGAGACGATAGGACCTACTACTGTGTGCCCTTTGGATACAATGAAGCTCCGACTTGTTTCTGCAGAACACAGAACAACCACTAGAAGTTAACTTTTCACAAATGCAATTCTTCCTTCTCTTTACTGGGGCCTTGAAAGAGGAAGACTGGAGTACCCAGGCCTAGACTCAGCGCCTAGAACATGCAAAGAAAGGGAGGAGAAGATTCTCAGCTGTTTTCTTCTCCACATTTTCAGCCATGGATGATGTTTCAGGAAAACAGCCCATCAGAAAGAAATCTAATCACAAAGGAAGACACCATATTCCCTTCTAAAATACACCTAGCACAGGGATGGCACTCCAAAGCATTAATAGTGCAAATCAATTGGACCTGTGAGCCAGGAGCTGAGACAAGTGAAACTGAGCTCTAAAGAAATCAGATGATAAGCAAAAAGAAATTTCAATAAAATTATCTAAGGTTTTCACTAACACAGCAGTCATCCATACATGGTCCAATGAGATACCTATCAGTTTCTTGAGTTATCTCTGGAATGCACAGATCAGCTCATGTCCCCCCTTCTTTAATGCCTCCTGGACTCCCAACTACTTACAGTACCAAGGCCAAGTCTCCTAGCAGAGCTTCCAAGCCCTTCATAGTTCATCCCTTTCGGACTCTGGGCAGCTACAGGGAATTTAACCATTCCTGGAAAAAACAACACACAACCATTACATCCTCACCTCCAGCTCCCCTGTATCTGACTAAACCCACCCATTCTAAAGATCCTGCTTTCCCTAACCCTCCAGATGAAGGCCGTTATAATTATCTATTATCTATTATGATTAGCATTATAATTATCTATTTTCCATATCTGTCTCCTCCACCAGACTATGATTTTCCTGAGAACAGGAATTATGACTTATTTTTCTGCACACCCCCAGTGGTTAGCATCATTTCTGCAGACAACAAGCAGTAAATACCTTTCTTGAATTAATAAAGGAATGAAGGAAAGCAGGAATGAGTCTAAGCAGACCCAGGATCTTAGTAGCCTACCCTCTTGAATCCCTGAATCAATTCAGAATCTATATATGATCACTTTAATTCCACCTAAGCTATGCCTGACATACTATGCAAATTTTTAGTGATACTTGAATAAAAGAAACATACAACACACCCTTTAATATAGAAATCTTCCCTCCAAGCTCCCAGCAACCTCCCTACTTATATAAATAGCTACAATTCTCTTCTCAAGATCTGAAGAGGTGACATTGGCTTCGCCTGTGGTGTAATGGTCTCTGCCCCTTTTGCTTCTGTTTATTTGTGTTTGTCCTGTCTCCTTCATTCCACTTTAAGTCTTTACCTGTAAGTGTTGACTGCTTTTGTAACTCACCCCAGTACAAGATATGCACGGGTGACTGACTGCCATATTAGTGAATAATGTTTGATAATTTTATTGAAATTCCTTTTTACTCATGGTCTGATTTCTTTAGGGTTTAGCCTAATTTCTTTCAGCTCCTAGACTGCAGGCCCATGTTGATTTACATTATGGCTGTATTAATGCTTTTGAATGCTATCCATGTGCTAGATGCTGTTTAGAACTAAATAAAATGCCTTGCCCTAGTGATTTGTTTTCTTTCAACTTGGCAGATTTGTGTGACCCCTGTGTTTCTAGGAGCTGAAATTGTCAAGACTCTTTTAATGCACCTCTTTGTTCAGGCAATCGCATGCCTGGTGGCTTTGAGAATAGCTGTCGTTCAGAGAATAGCATTTGTAGACACAACTGCTACTGAAAAGGGAAACTCTATACACGGACTATTTCACTGGGAACAAGGCAGCAAAAAGAGCGGCTATTGTTCTCTGAGAAAAGACATAAACAAAACCTACTGTATTAATTTGATCCGGAACATGATGTAGCATCTTACTCTAAATCTGGACATGATTGTATCTATATTGTCCACATCAGTGCAGTTCTGATCCCAATCAGTGTCTGTGATCACCCCCCAAGGCACCCAGTGCAGAAAAGATCTGGCCCTTGCTTCAATGAACTTCCAAGATGGCTTTGAGTAAACAGCGCTAGCCGCAGCGTGAAGCTCCTCAGGTCCTTGTTACACTCCTGAGTGTCATAAGCTCAGGCAATCTCGATGCTGTAAAAACCAGACAGCTACAGTCCGAAAGGACCAGAGGCTTAGGATACTTCTTTGAAACTTGGATTTGTGCCACTACAGTTTAGCAAAAGTTGGAGACAGAGCGGGTACATCTGCCGCGCTCCTGCCAGTGAAATACGGCTCCTCAGTGTGTTTGGTCACGGCTGTGTTCTGACCACGGAGGGGCTGAGAGAACTGCCTTTGCCACTTTGCTACACTGAATCCTCTGGCTCAAATGCACATGCTAAATCTCTTGTCGCGTGACAGACACACTAAAAATCTGAAATTCAGCTGCCTGTCTTTCTTTTTAGAACTTTTGTCTAATATACAATTCTAGAGTAGTCCATATCAAAAACTACAGACAAAAAAAAAATACAACTTACTTAAAAATAAAATAAATAACAGGTTAGAAAGAATTTCAAACTAACACTATGGTCTCATTATTTACCCTCCTTCTCCTGAAAATATCCTGGGAGAAGAATTCACTATGGATGCTGAGAAAATTAAAAAGTAATTTTTTTTAAAAATCAAATGTAAACAGGTTCAAAGAATTGGAAACATGTTAAGAACAGATACATTTAGGAAAGAAAAATTCCAAAGCAATATTTATAAGTTTCCAAAACTTAATTCCAAAGGAAATAACTGATTTTAAAAAAAAGAGAGCAACAAAAGAAACTGAGAAACAAAATTAAAGTGAAGGAAGAGCACAGATAAACTAGGAAATCTTCTAAGGATAAAAACATCAGAACGTCTTTACATTTTTGCTAATTTAATAAGCAAAACTATCTCCCATCATTTTAATTTGCATTTGTTTGATC
This sequence comes from Bos mutus, assembly GCF_027580195.1. Taxonomy (NCBI): domain Eukaryota; kingdom Metazoa; phylum Chordata; class Mammalia; order Artiodactyla; family Bovidae; genus Bos; species Bos mutus. The sequence goes on along the minus strand of NC_091640.1, from coordinate 31,095,234 downwards.
ACCAGAGAAATCAAATGTTTTCCCATGAATTGTCTAACCAATCTATTTCCTCCTTTGCAAATTGTTTATTAACAACTAATCTTCATTTATCCATTGCTTTTCATACCAATTTGTCTGAGCTTTCTATACAATAAAGATGATTGTATTTACTGTATTTAGGATAGTTCCACTAAATGACACAGCTATAAGCCAGAGATATATTTATTTATTTACAAATGTGTATGTCATGACTTTTGATTCATACTCATCAATATGAGAATAAATAGATTGGAAACTAATATTCCAGATAGGTCAACCATGTCATAGTAAATATTTAGTAAACATGTAAGGGGCAGCAAATTGGGGTGACAGTCAGCATCTGAGAAATTGGTGGTTCCTCAGTACACTGAAAAATGGGGGACACAACAAAGTGGATTTGGTGGGGCAGGTGCAGTATCAGAAAAAGCCATGGGCAACTTGGAGGACCTTTGAGTAATTCACAACATTCACTTAAGGCTGAAGAATTTGAGAACCATAGTGACTAATAGACTTATCTAGAATTTTCAGTGTGAGTCTAAAAGCAAACACTGCATACAGAATCTGCAATATCCTTGTTATAGTCAATGCTGAGTCACATGCTTAAATTTTGTTCCATTCATTCTGTTCTTTATTTAACCAATATTGGTTGGATCCCACTCTGTGCCAGACCCTGGGCTAGGCACTGGGTAAATATTGTGCCATAAGATCATCAAAGTCTCCGTCCTGGTGGAGCTTACTGTCTAGAGGGAATGAGACAGACAATTAATAAATAACCAATAAATGAATAATACAAATTGTGATATGTGATATGAAATGGAGGATAAAGAATAACATGGCCAGGTACATACGTACACACACACACATATGTGTACACACACATGTAACGACAAAAAACAGAAAACAAGATCTGTGAGGAAAGGCTAAGGAAGGATATTCTTCCACCTGGAGGAGAAGTGATAAAAGAACCAAAAAAAAAAAAATGCTCCCAAAGAATACAGAGTATTATCCTTGTCCACTGAAGATGCCCAAGGTAAAATGGATACCATTAGTAGTATATTAAATTTATCAGCTATTGACATGCAGTTTTAAAAATATTTTCAAAAAAGAAGAAGTTTAAAGTTTCTCTCCTGTGATAGTATTTTAAAAGAGGAGATTCTCTTTTATCTGCGATTAACATCCCAAATGTTCAGAGAAACACAAACCACTTTAGAATGTCTGCCAGAAATGGAGATGCAGACGTACAGAACAGACTTGTGGACAGAGGGGGAGGAGAAGGTGGGACAAACTGAGAGAGTAGCATGGAAGCATGTACATTACCCTACGTAAGATTAGATAGCCAGTGGAGATTTCCTGTATGGCACAGGGAGTTACAATCTAGTGCTCTGTGACAACCTAGAGGGGTGGGCTGGGCTGGGAGGTGAGAGGGAGGTTCAAGAGGGAGAGGACATATGTATACCTATGGCAGAGTCAGGTTGATAGCAGAAACCAACACAACATTGTAAAGCGATTATCCTCCGATTAAAAATTTAAACAAAAAAAGTCTGCCAGCTTGACGTCTATTTTTCTCAAAGTTCTTCCTGGTTTTTCCTTCTTTCCCTCTGCTCCTTTGAACAATCATTGTAAGCAATCCCTTATTAGGAAAAAGTTTGTGTGAGTATTATCTGGTGAGGGGTTTCTATTCTAACCTCTCTGGATCTCAGAATCTTGATTTCAATTTTCAGATGTTTCTGCACTATTCAAATATCCTACTTTAAGCATTTCTCAGGATTCCTTAACTTGGAATTCTGTAGAGATAATAAGTGATTAGTTTAAAAGTAATAAAGCCACACAGGAATAAACAATCACTGAAGTATATATATTTGTCACCTAGTCTTTATTCTTGGGCTTTCCCAGGTGGCGCTAGTGGTAAAGAATCCACCTACCAATGCAGGAGAATCAAGAGACATTGAGTTCGATCCTTGGATCGAGACGACCCCCTTTAGGAGGAAGCAGCAACCCACTCCAGTATTCTTGCCTGGGAAATCCCATGGACAGAGGAGCCTGGTGGGCGACAGTCCACAGGGTCTCAAAGAGTCAGACACGACTGAGCACACAGCACAATCTTTATTCTTACATGTGTATATTGCTAGATATGGCTGTGGTGAATGGATATATAATTTTGGAACTTTTTCCTCCACTATGGTTCTAAAAGGTGACATAAATCGACAGTTCTAGAGGTACATTTGTGTGTAGCAGCAGGACGTGGGAGAAGAAAAGGAACATACCTATTAGTCCCATTTTAAAGATGAGAAAATTGAAGTTATAAGATTGCTTTGCTGAAGGTTTGAAGTGATTCAGAGTGAGGAACAGATTTTAGACATCATTCTCAAAGCGCTAGCCTCTAAACAAAGTAAATGAATGAATGCCCATTTCCAGTTGGCATAGAGAATCTCCAGGGTTTAAGGGCTGGAAATCTGCTTTAAGAATTCTAAAGCAAAAATCCTTTGAAAATAGAGTCAGAGTGCACTAATTAATATGTGTCTCTCTGCTTCAGTCACCTCAAGAGCCTAAGATTGTTAGAACCACTTAGCCTTGCTTGCTTGGCAGTGTTCACTATAAGAATGGGGGCCCTGGTGGTCTTTCTGACAAGCCAAGGCATAGATGTGTGTCTGCTGACATGAAAAGGACCCTCTGTGAGATGTATTTAACACTTAGCGTTTCATTACAGGGTCTTAAACATTCTTTCTCTATCCATCTCTTCATTCCCAGTCATATCCCATTTTTTAAAAAATCAAGGCCACCTTCCAGAGCCTCCATCAGTTTCATATTTTGTAATTTTAAATGAGTTTTCAGCTATAATTTAAAAGATAACTCATTCCTATTTCCAACATTTAATGTATTTTCTTTTTTTTGTAGAAAGCAATATACGTGTGTAATTAATAAACAATTTAGTATGTTGATGAACCTAGGAACTTGGCAAATGTTCTGGGGATATGAAATCTCAAGAAAAGCAGCACATTATAAGAAATAGTAAGTAATTACTTATGTAAGCTTTCTTTTTAAATTCTAAGAACATTAACTACTAATTACCTACTAATTACCACTACTTCCGCAGGTGTTTGCACTTAACTGTAGGCTAAAGCCCCTGTGAAAAACAAACCCCTCACAGCCTCTCTCAAGATCAAAGCTGAATCCCACTGGACCTTCATAGTTTCAGCAAAACTGGGTACAAGCCAAATCGTTCACCACTTGGCTGTGTTAGGTGAAAAAGTAAGTCCGCGTTTGTCAGTCTGCCTTTCTCTTGTTGCCCAAATGCAGTCATTATCAACTAGTGAGAAGGGCTGGCCTGGAGGGCAAAGTCAAGGTACGTGGCGTTAGATCAAAAGGCAATGAAGAGGTCTTACTACATCTGTCTGGCTCCCATTGGCTAAAGCAGCCCTCTGAGTGTGATGGAGGACCATCCAGCCACCTCTCCGCATTTCATTCCTGGTATCTGCAAGGGACATGTGTTTATCTCATTGCTTTCCATTCTCTTTATCTTCATATGAAAATGATCTTTAAGATTCTCCCAACTTACAAAGTGTGGGATTCTCTGACCCTCTGCATCTCATTTAGAACTGAAGTCACGTGACAGTCACGGAGGACCCAGGAATGCTCCCCATTCAGAAGGTCCCCACCTGGAGAACCTTGTGTTCTACAGCCACAGGCAGGGTCAATGCATGTCTCACAAGAGATCACAGGTCCTTCATCCAGACACCTCAGTCATGTAAGCATCGCCCCCTATTGCTACAGAAGGAGTGCAGAAACCAAAAGATGATCTCTGGTAGCACAAATCTATCCTTAGATCCGGGCATCCCGGTGGTGCTAGTGATAAAGAACCCACCTGCTAATGCAGGAAACGTAAGGGACGTGGGTTTGACTAAGGGACGTGGGTTTGATGCCTGGGTCAGGAAGATCCTCTGGAGAAGGAAATGGCAACCAATTCTTGCCTGGAGAATCACATGGACAGAGGAGCCTGTTGGGCTACAGTTGCAAAGAGTCGGACACAATGTAGCAAGCACACACACCTTTGATCTACCACAAGGCTGTCATTTCTGCTCAGGACACACACGTTCTGAAACAGCTCATGTCTCTGTATTAGTTTCCTGTGGCTGCCATAACAAATCCCCACAAGCTTGGTGGCTTCAAACAACTGAAATTTATTCTCTCCCAGTTCTGGGGACCAGAAGTATGAAATTGACTGTATCAGCAGGACCACATTCCTTCTAGAGGCTCCAGAGGAAAACTTGATCCCTGCCTCCTCCCTGCTTTAGTTGTCTTCAAGCATTTCTTGGCCTGTGTCTTCATCACTCCAGTCCCCATCGTCACTGTCGTGTTATCTCTTCCTCTTCTGCCTGTTCAGTCTGCCCTGCGCGTCTCTTATAAGAACAGTTGTCATTAGATTTAGGGTCTGCTCAGATAATCCAATGGCACCCCACTCCAGTACTCTTGCCTGGAAAATCTCACAGTCAGAGGAGCCTGGTAGGCTGCAGTCCATGGGGTCACTAAGAGTCAGACACGACTGAGCGACTTCACTTTCACTTCCCATTTTCATGCATTGGAGAAGGAAATGGCAACCCACTCCAGTACTCTTGCCTGGAGAATCCCAGGGACGGGGGAGCCTGGTGGGCTGCCATCTATGGGGTCGCACAGAGTCGGACACGACTGAAGCAACTTAGCAGCAGCAGCAGCAGATAATCCAAGATGATCTCATCTCAAGATAAAGTGGTTTATATCTGCAAAGTTGCTTTTCCCAAATAAGATCATATACAGATAGTTGCCAGGGATTCAGAGGTGGCCTACCATTGGGGTGTCACCATTAAAACCACTACAATCCTCTGAATGGTCTCTCCCCCTATTAATTTACTTATTCAACAAATTGTATTGTGGGGGAGCTGCTCAGTCACTCAGTTATGTCCAACTCTTTGCAACCCCATGGACTGTAGCCTGCCAGACTCCTCTGTCCATGGGATTCTCCAGGCAAGAACACTGGAGTGGGGAGCCATGCCCTCCTCCAGGGGATCTTTCTGACCCAGGGATCAAACCCACATCTCTTGTGTCTCCTGCACTGACAGGTGGATTCTTAACCTCTAGAGCCGCCTGGGAAGCCCTAAAATTGTATTGAGGCCTACAATATTTCAGGAACTATTTTAGGGCTACTACTTTAGGAAAAAGAAAGATAAGATCTCTGCCCTCAGAGAGCTTCTGTTAGAATCCTTCCCCTCACTTTGTTTTGTCCATTCATTTGAGATATACACATTTTCTTGAATCTGCAATGGACAATTGATATTCCAAACACATACAACTCTCGAAATCTAGTTAAATCCTAGCATGTGTGCAGGTTGGGGAAATAGGAGACATGCATGAAAAGTTTCTTTTCAAGTTTTCAGGAGAACAAGAGGAGAAAAAAGCATAGATGTGCAAATTTTATAAATTCATTTTACAATGTAATTGAAATGCCAAAAGATTGAAGAATTCAATGTTGATGAAGAAACGGATATTAGTGCAATGAAGAACAGCTCTGTCTTTGTCAGCCGGCCGTCTTTTCTATGTCACAGGCTGTCACTTTCTATTGCGTTTCAACTGACTAATTACCTCAGTTTATTAAAACTGAATATGAATTCACATATTTTACTTTCTGAGCCTTCAAGTGCTCCTGTTATCAGGAGCTATTACCTAAGAATATATTCTACAATTCTGGGGTTTTTCAGGTAAGGAAATGAGTGGGCTACTCTAGGTGGGTGTCAGTAAACACTGGACAGCCGATGTCCAGGGGAACTGATCTGCCTGCTGTTATTTGTGACCACAGGTGTTGTCGGAGGTGGAGTACAGATTGGCCTAGCATGAGTGAAAACACATTCTAATGGAGGCAAAAGTAGTGCCTCTACTTTCTGATCAGAAGTAACGACCAGACGTAATCAAAGGAAGGGACCATAAATTAATTATGTTGCAGTATCGGAGCACTACCTCAACTGCAAATTACACTCACATGTTAAAAGTTTATTGGGTTTTGGTGGAGTGGAGGAATGGTTCTTTGTGGTAACGGTGTTTTGCCTGTGTGTTGGGCGGGGGGAGCTGTTTTGTTTTTAAGCACATTGGAATACACTTGCAGGTGTGATAAATGGGGTTGTGTTAGATGACAGCTAAGTCAACCTCATATGAAAAAGCAAATTTCATCATTTCGCAATGTGATTACAGATTATAAGAGAGCCATTGTCAGAAAAGCAGATTTTAGAAACGAGTAATTAGGACTTTGATCTCCTACACGGTTGCAGCAGCCCATTCCACTTTCATTTGATTTGCACCTAATATCACGATGGAAAGGAGCAGAAGTGGCACCTACCGCTTTCTAAAGGAATACTGTAGCTCGACTTTCAAAGTGTAGACCTTCAGATGACCTGGCCATTTCTTGGTCCGAGAGGTAAATGTGGTAGGTGAGTGAGGAGAAATCCCCAGTAATGTTTTCATAAATTGCCAGAGGTGGTCAACATTCGTGGAAAAAAAGACAAAAAACAATACTTTGGGAAATTATGTAGATGTGGGGAACCGACAAAGAACAAAACGCCTAGTCACAGAGGAAAACGCCACTTATCCTCAGCTCTAGTTACAAATGCAAAAACAGAAGCCTCCGGAAGGGGAAAGGGCTTGTTTTTTCCTTAGCAGATTCAAGTTGTTTGTTAAGAAAGGTGGTTATTGTATGCTTTTCCACGGTAGCTCAAGCTATCTTGCTCCAATCAGAATGTGTCTACATTTCAAAGACTAAGGGGAAAATAGTCAACAAACCCAGGGTGCAGCCCAGTCTTCTGGCCAGCAACGTGATGGGGCTGAAAGCTTCTCCCGAGCCAACTTTCTGCAGAGGCTCCAACTGCCTCCTTGTCCTACTCATTCAGTCACCCAGGGGCTGTAGTTGCCCTGGGCACTGTGTTTTTTTTTTTAATATTAATTTTATTAATTTATTTATTTTGGCTGTGTTGTGGCAGGCGGGATCTTTCATCGTGGCCCATGGACTCTATTTCCGTCTCACAGGCTCCAGAGCACGTGGGTTCAGTAGTTGCCACATGTGGTCTTAGTTGCTCCACAGCATGTGGGATCTTAGTTCCCCCGTTCAGTTCAAGTCACTCAGTCATGTCTGGCTCTTTGTGACCCCAACCAGGGATCAAACTCATGTCCCCTGCATTGCAAGGTGGATCCTTAACCACTGGACCACCAGGGAAGCCCCTGGGCACTGTGTTCTTAACCAAATGAACCAATACTTTAAAAATCAGGATATCTGCTGGGAACAATCTGAATTTCCAACATTTTTTGGAAAATCTGAAGATCTAGCCTCAGTGAGCCCAAACCCCCACAGAACCCCAAGGGCAGCTGTCCTTCTTCCAGGGCAAATGGACCAAGCCTCACCGCTCACCTGCAAATATTCCTGGTCTGGCCCCAATGGGCTTCTGAAGTTATGATGCCTGCATATACCCTGTGGCCCTCAAAGGCCTCTCCAGGTCGCTCTTCATGTATTCCTTCCAGGATGGGCCTCACCTGCCCTCCTGATACACCCACTCCTGCTCTACCATTCCAGACCTGCCCACCAGAAGCACGACACGCTCTCTCTCCTCCCAGAATCCCAGGCACCTACAGTACCCACCAGCGTTGTTAGAGACTTTCTCACTGACAAACCCTGTTTCCCAAGTAAAATTTGACTTGGAATCCCAATGTGCTAAACAGATCAAAGACAAGCTTCTCTGCTTGCGTCTGGGGAACCAGAATCCTGCCTCCTTCCTGCTCCCTCAACCACCACACATGAGCCCCTCAGACAGCCCCTAAAGCACCTTGAGGGAGCCCCACCACCCTCCCCTCAAACACTGGTATATCTTTCATTGGTGTCTTTTATATACTGCTCCATAATATTCTGGGAAAGAGAGTATTCCATAATATCCATAATATACCAGAGGAAGATAAGTCATCCAGCTCTTCTCCAAATCTAGCCCAGAATATACACTCTGCTCTTGCATAAGCAGATTGTTTAGATAGCTATACCTAATGCCCACATTCCACAATGCCTTTTTGTACATAGAGTGTATGAAATAGAGCTTGGTGGGCTTCCTCTCTGCCGTGGTTTAGGGTAGCCATGATTCCTTAGCAAGGAAAATTGGAACTTCTCTTCCCAACAGAACCCACTGCTAAATATCAGAGCAAAGAGAATGGCACCAAGACAGTGTCCAAGGCAGGAAGGGGGTGCCACCTTGTTTGTTCACTTACAGGGAAGGTCTGGATCCATCTCTGACACTAAGGTCCAGCACCATCCGGGACGTGTAAAATAATGACCACAGGAATGGAAAAAAAAGACACCACTGTGTGGGTAGTGTTCTGTTTCCTGATCTGCTGGTTGCTTATATGGATTATCCAAATGGTGGAAATACACTTAACAATTTGTGTGAATTTCTGTATATGTGTTTTAGTCAATAAAAAGAAAAAAATAAAAGAAAGGAGAAACAGTCAAACAAAAATCTTTCATAGAGGATTTTCAGCGTTGAGTCAAGTATGGTGTACCCTATTTGCACCTGAGGGCAGGTGCTCAGGGCAGGGGCTGGATTTACTCAGGTGTGTATCACAGATGTCTAACTCAAGGTCTGCTGTGCAGTAAGGGCTGGTAGGTTCTGGATGAATAAATGAATATTGCCTTTTTATACAATTCAGTCACAGCAGGCAATGGCAACCCACTCCAGTACTCTTGCCTGGAGAATCCCAGGGACGGCAGAGCCTGGTAGGCTACCGTCTATGGGGTAGCACAGAGTCGAACATGACTGATGCGACTTAGCAGCAGCAGCATACAATTCAGTACAGTAAGAGTTTCATTCACTTCTCCTCATATCTCTTTATATAATACAAGCATCTACACGACCTGTTGCTAGTTGCTGGCTCTTCATAACACTGGCCTCTCTTTCTAGGAATAGAGAGGGGTGAGAGCTCTGTCCCAAGCCTGTTGTGTCATAGAGCTTTGTCTGGACACTGCCAAGCATGCACCAGACGCTGCACTAGGAGCCAAGGAGATGGAGATGAACACAGTTGTGTGTTAGAGGAGTCAGTTATGAACACAGTTGGCAAAGGCAGAGTATCTGCCATGGGTCCTGCAAACAGAGCACCATGGGAATAGCTCTCAAATCCATCTGGAGGTCCTGGAAGTTTTCCCAGAAGAAGATGACATGTGATCTGTGTAGGGCTTTACCAAGTGACGATTTCAGTTTCTGTTATCATATATATTGTGAATGGTTTCCCATTCTTCTCAAAAATGCTTCTTTCTGACTCTTCAAGATCAAGAGAAAAGTCATCTGGGTCTTCTCTAAATCTAGCCCAGGACAGTATTGCAATTGTTTGAAAATGTTCTAGTCGTTGTCAACCTCCAGTTTGTAGTTGGTGAACATATATGACAAAATTATTCTATGTTCTGTCATTTTGGAGAAAGCATGATTCCAAACAGGTTAATAGTCTTTTCAGCAATATACAGTGAAAGGAAAGGCACAGTAAGCAGAATACTAGTCCCCCAAAGATATCCATAGCCTAATCCCCAAATCTGTGAAAATTCTAATGATGTTCACACCTTTATGGGACAAAGGATTTTGCAAGAGGAATTAAGGTTACAGGCCTTAAAAATAGGCAGATTATCCTGAATTATCTGGGTGGGTCCAATATAATCATGGGACTCTTCAGGTGGCCCTCGTGGTAAAGAACACACCTCCCAATTCAGGAGACATAAGAGACACAGGTTGGATCCCTGGGTCAGGAAGATCCCCTGCAGGAGGGCGTGACAACCCACTCCAGTATTCTTGCATGGAGAATTCCCAAGGACAGAGGAGTCTGGCGGGTTACAGTCCAAAGGGTTGCAAAGAGTTGGACATGACTGAAGCGACTTAGCATGCATGCAATATAATCACAGAAACCGGTCAAAGCAGAACCAAAAGAGGGAGTCAGAGAAATATGAAGCATGAGAAGGACTCAGCGTGCCATTGCTAACCTTGAATATGGAGGCCATGTGTCAAGGAAATGGGGGGCCTCAGTTCTACAACCAGAAGGAACTATATCCTTCCCAAAACCTGAGTAAGCTTAGAAGCAGGTTCTTCCCCAGAATCTCCACCCAGGAGCCTAGCTCAAATGACAACTTGACCCTGAGAGGAGAATCCAGTCAGGCCCAACTGGACTTCTGACCTACAGCACTGTGACATACATTGTTTAAAGCCACTATATTGTGGAGTGGGTTATGCAGTGATAGAATGACTCTGAGGGGTATTATCAGGAGAGATGTTCCAGGACAAAAAATGCAGGACCAGCTGAGCAGAGCTGCCTGCAGAGAAGGGCTGTGGGGAGACAGTGAGGGCAGAGCCCAGATGGCGAAGGGAAGAAAAGGAGCTGGCCCAATGCTGCAGCCCAAGTGCAGGTGCCTCCTGGCTCCTTTTCTAGCTCCTTCCCTGCTTCCTTCCCAGCTCCTGCTCCAACACGGTACAGGAGTTTGTTGGATGCATTTGAAGAGCAGCACTCAAGAGGGCAAATGTTGCTTATGTTAGGTAGTTAGAATAGAAAACAGGAGTCCAGAATGGCGGTGGCTAAAAGATAAGGAAGGGAAAAGCCCGCGAAAATAGAACAAAGGAAGACCCGAGGACAGGAGTGAGGACCTCAGGTAGGACAAACCACAGTCCTGGCTGGCCCGATTTACATAGGGCAGGCCCGCGGAGAGGGAAGGACATAAAAGGGGGCCAAAGGGCCGGGGGTCTCTCTCTCTCTCCTGCATGCTGGGGCGCTCTTCTCTTCACATCTTTGGGTCGACATGCCCTCACGCCTCAAGGATGGATTTTCCTGCTATTTTCTAAATAAAATAGAGCTGTAACACTGATTTGTCTAAGAGCTATAACACGGTCTGTCCAAGACCCAAGAGCTGTGACGCGCTGAGGGGGCTTTAATGTCCGCCACTCCAAATCTTTGTTGTGACGGGACAGAACCGAGGAGCGTACACTCGCCTGACACTTCTTCTTGTTTTCCTCAGGAAATGAAAGGGGCTTCCCTGGTGGTCTCGTGGTTAAGAATCCACCTTGCAATGCAGGGAACACTGGTTTGACCCCTGGTCCAGGAAGATCCCACATACCATAGGGCAACTGTGCCCACGTGCCACAACTACTGAGCCCAAGCTCCACCACAAGAGAAGCCATCACAGTGAGAAGCACATGCACTAGAGAACACCCACATGCAACAATGAAGACCCAGGGAGGCCAAAAAATGTAAATAAATAAATTAAATTTTAAAAAAATTTTTAAAGGAAAAAAATCTGAGGAGAAAATCAAAGGTGACTGGCTATCAGGTGACTCTCTTCACCTGACCTCCATGTGACCTCCCCAACCCAGAGCTACACTCCCATCTTCTTCTCCAGCTTAACACTGAGCATGGTACAGATCACATGTTTGATAAGTGTTGAAGGAATGAGAATGCACTTAAAAATGAAAGCTGTAATAAACACTCTCATGCACACTGACCATTAAACAATCTTTTGCCTCCTGACTCTCTCCAGTTAAAAACATCCGGGAGTAGAGGACAGCAGGAGGCCACCCGTCCAGTAGAACTTAAGGAGTACACGAAATGCTTCTTGCCTTGAAAGATTTTATCAAACAGTGCCCCAGATTCTTCCGTTTAGACCTTCATTTCTTTGAGTTCTGAAAAAGACATCTGCTAACTCCTTAACAGCATTGCTTTCCTGTTTGGCAGCTGGAGAAGTGGGCAAGGGGATCCAGAATGTAGGATGGGGAGCAAGACAAAAGTGAAGGAAGCAGGAGGGACACAGGACTAGCAGCAAGAAAAGGACAAAAAAAGGCTGCCTCTCGATGCCAACTGCAAATGATGATTCTCTCAAGTACCAAGAGAGAGAACTGGGATGGGTAGATCAAGGACAACTGCTCATTTTGGCTACTCCTCCCAGTCAGGGGTAGAATGTCAACCTTTCCCCCTGTACTGGGCTGGCCTTAGTGATCTGACAGGTAGAAAGTGTAGCAGAAGTTATGTTCTTGAATTTCTGAGGCCAAACTATAAGGAGCCTTATTTTAAGAACCTTCTGAAACACTTGGCCTCTTGAAACCTTATTCTAGGAGCCCCGAGCCACCATGGAAAATATCCAGCTACCCTGACATGACCAAGGTAGGAGCTAACACGTCAGGGATTCTATTGACACTCCCAGCTGAGCCCAACCTTCCATACCAAGGCCCTAAATAAAGGAACAAAGCCATCGTCTCCACCAGCTGGATGTCACCTGTGTGCATGCATGCTCAGTCCTGTCCAACTCTTTTGCAACCCCATGGCCTGTAGCCCACCAGGTTCCTCTGTCCATGGGATTTTCCAGGCAAGAATACTGGAGTGCCATTTTCTGCTTCAAGGATCTTCCCAACCCAGGGATTGAACTTCCTTATCCTGTGTCTCCTGCTTTAGCAGGTGGATTCTTTACCACTGGGCCACCTGGGAAGCCCAGTGTTGGGGTAGATTATGATCCACAATTGATACCTGGGATAATGAGATGGGCCCAACCATGTTCCAGCTCCTTTTAGGGTTTAGAAACAAAAACCACAAGTCATGCTTTAGAGGAAAAAACCGGAAAACCTGAATCACTTTTCTCCTGACATGGACCCTCCCAAGGGGGAATATAGTGAGAGAAGAGACACATCTCTCAACCTCCAGAATCTCTGCCCTGGATGCTTGCCGATGGTGCTGCTTAGAAGCCCGGTGGTAATAAATGCCGCTTGTCTGTTACAAATCCATTCCCTGAACAGGAAATACTGGCATCAGCATCCCCAGGCTCGAAGCACAGAGCTTGTTTGTGGCCCAAATGCCACAGCTGCCCTCACATAAGTGAGGTGAATTCTCTGATGAACAATCCCCCGTGTGCCATTAACTTCGGAAATATCCCTCATTTAGTCTAACTCTCGTGGTTCTGGCTCAATCACTTCAACTGCTAAGTAACTTGTGACAAACGGCAGGATTTCCTTGATGTGACAATTACATGGCACCATGTAATAGGTAAAAGTAATCTTTTACCTGTTGGGTTTTGGCTCCCTCTGTCACCATCCTCACCCGAGCGCAGGGTTCCCACACTATTCCACGTGTGTGTGGAGGTCATGGGTGACTATCACAGTCACAGGAAGACTCTGAGACATGGCTTATTAGTCTAGGTGGAGGGCAGGGGGCACCCTCTTCAACTAGCTCTGCATTAACTGGAGGGACCCCCCAGACAGCCTTACTCTTGAAACATCACTGGAAAATGTTAACTTCAAATTTGGCGTCAGTACATTTGCAATGCAGAGCAGTAGATCATCTGGCTTTTTATGAAGCCCTGGGGTCCCTCAGACATGAATAGTTATTCAGTTCAATATTCATTAAGTGCCTACTATGTGGGAGGTGCTGCTGACACAGAAATGATTCAGACAATATGCTCACTCATGAAGAACTCAGCCTAGTGGAGAAGATGGCCACTTAATACTGTCCCCTGAAAAACCTCTGCCTTCTGGAAGCTATCGGTTCCTAAGAGGTTGCAGAAACAAAAATGAATCTTGAGCTGGGAGTTTAGGGAAGTGGCCTGCGGTATGAACCCCATGGCTAACTGTGTGAAATTTCTGAGGTGCCCCCACCTTCTCTGGCCTTGGTTTCCTCATCTGATAGCCCCCCAGGACATAACATTGTCATGAGTTGTTTTGAGAGTGAAATGTAATATTGTCCATGGAAGTCATCTAAAAAGTATAGAACTCTGAAAGTGTGACTGAGAGCCTGGTGTGACGAAGCAGATGGTTAATTTAAAACCGGGAATCCCAACACAGCATTAACCCTTCACGTCTTCCCCCAACACGGCCAGCGGGTACCTTCGTCCCTTCATTTAATAACGTGCCCTCCTGTCATCTTCACTATCCTTCCCCATGTCACCTTTCCCTCCCTCTCTATTCATTTTCTACTAAAATACTGTAAGATGCTCAGATGTGGCCAGGCCCCTGCCGAGCACATGCATATGCATGAGGTAGAGCTCTTGCCCCTCGGAGACACTGATGTCACGACTCTGGGGAGATGGCTAAGTAACCATGACAACACGGTACAGTGCTGCGGCATCCTGCCCGGGAGGATTCTGAGGACAGCCAGCCCGTCACACAGGCAGGACAGTGACATTCCCTCAGCAAGGAGTGCGGAGTGTCCGGGTGATGGCAGCCAGCCAGTGGTGACAGAGTGCTGAGCACACTTCCTTCCATCTGGCCTCCCCATCCCCACTCTGGTGCCTGGAGGGGCATCCTGTGACTTATCAGGCTGAGCACTCCCACTCAGGAGCAGTGGGTGGCACCTCCACCCAGGGACAGCAATGGATGGCCTGGACAGGCAGTGCAGACAGAGCCTGGCAGGTTTGAGTCAGGGCTTTGATCTTTGTCAGTTTCTTCCGATTTTAACCAGATATCACCAACTTAACGGTACCCTTTCAGAAAGACTTTACTATTTTAAAGTCATTAACTAGGGGAATGCAAACTCTGAAATGTGGGCAAAGGAGGAAGGAGGCCTTACTCTGGATAAAAATCAGCTAACTTATTGTAAGCACTGAGGGCGTGAGTTTTTCTCTTAAACCACCTTTGAGTCAATAATAATAATTTAGTCACTGTGTTACTTCCCAAATAAACTTTCTCAGATAAAGCTCCCTCGCTACTATATTTTCTAGATCTTTTTTTAAAAAGTGTAACTATGTGTTTAGTGCCCCCATCATGCACTGCTGAGATTCTGGAACCATTTTATTCCATTTCCTCAGCCCCTCCTGCTGCCCAAAAATAATAATACAGTGAATACTCAGCATGTCTACATTGTACCAGTCAATTTCAGAAACATTTGCACCATTAAAAAATAATAATTTAATGGGGCCTGGGTGTATGAATGTTACTCTGTTGTTCAGGGCTATAATTTCAATAGCATTAAAAAAAAAAACCTCCCTCACTAACAGGATGTATATTGAGGGCTTTATTCCAAATGTCCTGCTCAGAAAAATCAGACACATGAAAGAAAAAAAAGCAGACCATTTCTTGCAACAGTAAGCAATAAAATGAATGGGCCATCACTGCTGAAGCATGGGACATGGCAGTGATATCATTCATCCAGTTGGGTGGCTATGTAAGACCCATAGCATCAAGGACCTCTCTCTATAGTATCACAGTCTTTCTTCAAACATACCCTCAGAGTAAAATTGCGGCCCCAACATATCCAGAGTTCTGGGAGGTGCAAGTCACAGGTGGCCCCTAGGGCTTCTCAGATGAGGGTCTTGGTTCTGTAAATCTCCCCTTTGCTTCTGTTGGTGCTGACCTTCTTGTCCCCATCACCTACCACATGGCCATCTGATCCCTGCCACTTCTCAACTGTCCAGGACTGTGATGATCTGAACACTGGCCAGCAGCCAAAAGAGGGTCTCTGGGCTCCACAGTCACAAATGTCAGGACATTATAGATATTCCTACTACCTTACAAGAAGGAAGGTTTACATACACACTCGTGAGTAAAAGTACCATTATGGCAAAAGTACCAAGTATGGCAAAGTCACAGTTCCTGTGTGGGCAAAGAGCGCAAGGATCACATGAATCGTATTACCCTATGGATTTAAAGATTGTGTTCAGTGATGTAACCGACTACACTGAGAGAGAGGAAATAGTCTCAGCTACACTGGACACTTTGTTTAGAACCTGAGGCCCCTGCAACAGCTATGTATGGTGGCGTAAATTCAAACTTAGTCAAGAAGTAAACAGTAGAGCCATTGAGTGCTGCTTATTTCTTGAGACGTCTCAGATGATGGTTTCCCTGACAGTACTGCCACTGCCCGTTCAGTATGCCAACTAAACTAGGTGGGTAAGCCAGATTTCTGCTCCTGAGTCATAGTTCTTTTTAACACAAGTAAACACTTGACTCTTGGCCCAAAGGGCCAATAAATGAGAAGTTCTATATGCTTTGTATTCATCAAGGTCCTTAAAAGAAAGTGAAGGAAGTTGACTCTTACTGATGAATGGGAAGGTAATACCAATCTTACCATAAGGATACTGGGTAACTTACAGAAGGATAGAAGGAGTAAAAAATAAGGCTTGAGGCTAATTTCCAGAAAACATGCTCCAAACAAACTCTTGAACTGATCTAACAGGAAAATAAGCTTCACCGCCACTATCACTGACCATGGGGTCTTGAACTTGCACTGAACCTCCTTCTGCATGAGGAGGTTGAGTTTATGAGCACTGATGCTCCTCTTGTGCCAATTACGTAACCTTGCGGTAAGCTCTCCTGCCAGCCTCAGCATGCCAACTCTGTCCTTAGACTTGTTGCCCCATGTCACAAGATGGCTGCCACTGCTCTAAATACAATCATGTTCAAATCAGGAGGAAAAGGCAAGAGGTGTTGCCAGTGAGAGTTCCTCTCTCATATCCCCCTTGTATCAGGAAGCAAAATTTTTCCAAGTAGACTTTCTTTTACTTCTCATTGTTCAGAACAGTTCCCTAATCTCTTCCAATCTTTGAGGTTATCTGAGAAAGAGGGTGCCTGTGAAATGGAGTGGAATCACCCCTTAGGGATGGGCACATTGACAGTCATTAAAGCTGTTTTCAAGTATGTAGAATAAGCATGACACACTGGTTCAAGGGCTTTATTTCACAACACACTGATCCTTTATGTGTGTTCACTGGTGCTATTTCTTCCAAATACTAATATACTTAAAAAAAAGAAACTCAAGTAGGTAAACTTTTCTCATACTTACGTCACACTGCCTCAGTTTACAATTAGAATGCTCAGCTTCACAATAAAGTCAAAATTCCGTCTTGTGTTACAGTCTCCCTCATTTCCTTTTGCTCATGACTATCCCACATCTGGCCTATAGGCAGCACTTATGCATTCTTTACCCTGGCAAATTCTAAGAAAACACACATTGCAAAATAACCACCTCTCCCTTGACTCATCTATCAGCAGTTTCTACACCCTCCCCTCATACATTAGTTTCTCAGATGGCCTCCAAGTTCCCCCAAGTTTACAAAATACATATCAATCTCTAAAACAGGTCACATTACAGCCCTTCTCACAGGACTGAATGAAGGGAAAATATCTACCTTTCTCTCTGGAAAAGCTAGGATCACAGAAGAACATTAGCTCTCTCTGGAAAGGTCCCTCAAAACAATCTTTCTCGGTTTCTACTATACATTCCTGTATACCCACCACGTTGATCTTAAGAGTCATATAATTGATTTTTTGGTTACTCGTTTTTTATCACACGCTACAGAGAAATCTGCCTTCTGACTCATATTGATATATCTTATATCTATCTTTTAAAGGTCTTGACTAAAATTTCTGTCTTATTACACACAAAAATAAAATTGTTCTCTTTTTTTTCACATCTGCCATGTGCTTTAAAATGTATAAGTAATATATCATTCAACTTCCCCCTTGTGAAGGAATAATTACTACAGAAATATAAACAACAGAAATTAAAATGAAATATATTAAATAGCTGCTTTCTGACATTGAACAGAGACATGAAAAACTGTGATCCCAGAGAAAAAAAGATACAAAGGGGAAAAAAAAAAAGATGAGCTTTATGATTGTCCCACCTGGCAACCTGGAGGTAGTTTCCAGGACTAAGGAATGAAAACTCAAACAAAGCCTAAAATTCTTGTAGAGTTAAGAAAACACTGACCAGGGTTCAGGAAAGACAGAGCAGCTAGAATTTTCAGAACAAAGGAAGATATGCAGAGAAAGGGTTCCAGAAATCTACATAGGAGTCCCCTTAAATTTTTCCTTGATCTGTTCACGAACAAGTCAATACCCCATGAGACCAGCAAAAAAACGATTTCAAAGGAAAGAACAGTTATTGGGTAGTTATAAGATAAACAAATCCCAGAATCCACACAGGGCTGAGAATTCATTAACTTCTTCTTAGAAATGGCACACTTTAGAAATGGAGCTAAATTAACCCAATAATAATAGTTGTTCTAGATTTGCCCTAATTAAATTTAAAGACAGGTCTTAAACATATCAGCTTAGCCCAGTTAACTTAGCTTTGTGTCAAAACAAAGTCTAACATTCCTTAAAGGAATACAAAAAGATATGGTGCACAGCAACATAAAATTTACAACGTTGAACATTGAGTAAAACTAGCTAGATAGAAGAAGCAAGGAAAAAAGACCCATAACTACAATAAAAATCATTCAACATAAACAGATCCAGAAGTGACGGATATGATTAGCACAGATAAATGGAATTAAAACAGCTCAACTTAAAGTATACTGAAGGAGATAAAGAAAAGATGAACATAGTAAGGAAAGAAATACCCAATTAGAACTTCCAAAAATGAAAAATAAGAACAGCAACAATGTATAAATGAAACAAATACACTGGAAAGAATTAACAACAGATTAGGTACTGCAGAAGAAAGATTGGTCAACTTGAAGACAATCATAAAAGCTAAATAAAATGAAGTACACAGGAAAAAAAAAGACTGAAAAACAAACAAAACAAAACAAACAAAAACAAAAAAACAGGACTCAATGGTCTATGGCTGCTGCTGCTGCTGCTGAGTCACTTCAGTCGTGTCCGACTCTGTGCGACCCCACAGACGGCAGCCCACCAGGCTCCGCCGTCCCTGGGATCCTCCAGGCAAGAGTGGATTGCCTGGCAATTCTGGAGTGGATTGCCATTTCCTTCTCCAATGCATGAAAGTGAAATAGCTCAGTCGTGTCCGACTCCTAGCAACCCCATGGACTGCAGCCTACCAGGCTCCTCTGTTCATGGGATTTTCCAGGCAAGAGTCCTGGAGTGGGTTGCCATTGCCTTCTCCGTCAAATAGTCTAAGTATATGTAATTGAAATACCAGAAGGAAATGGGAGAAAGGAGCAAAATGACAAAAATATCCGAGGAGAGAAAAAGAAATAATGACCCAAATTTTCCAATGTGATTAACAACTATAATCTAACAGATACAGTAAGTATGATGAACCTCAAGCAGAATATCACACAAAGCACATCATAATCAAATAACTGAAAACCAGTAATAAAGAGAAAAAAAGTTTTTAAATCAAGCAGAGGAAAAAAGACATACTACATAACATAAGGAAGAGATCAAGTTTCAAAAGACGTCCAGAAACCACGGTCCAGCATCGAAGTGTTCTGTGGGCTGGTGCAGTTCCCCAGAGACGTGAGCAGAAAGGTCCTCCCACAGCTCTTCCTCCTGCTCTGTGACCCCTTCCCCATGATCTGGAAGAACATGGCCAGCCAGGTGTATGAGATGGTGCTGACCTACAACGTGGTGGTCGCTGGCATCCTGGACACGGTCATGGCTGTGCTTAGGAGCACAGCCTGGGACACTAAGTTCCTGCCAGTAAAAGCCCAGGGGAACTGCCGGTATGACTGCCGGGGCCTGCCTAGACCACAGCTGGTCCCCAAGTTTTCTCAGCTTCTGTGATGCATTTGAAGTTGTGTTCCCTGTAGCTCAGCTGGTAAAGAATCCACCTACAATGCAGGAGACCCTGGTTCGATTCCTGGGTCAGGAAGATCCCCTGGAGAAGGGAACAGCTACCCACTCCAGTACTCCTGCCTGGAGAATTCTATGGACAGAGGAGCCTGGTGTGCTACAAGTCCACAGAGTCGCAAAGAGTCAGACATGACTGAGCAACTTTCACTCACTCACTCATATAACAAAGAACAAAGATAAGAATTAAAGCAGACTTCTTGTCAAAAATGTTTAAGCCAGAAAACAGTGGAAAGACATCTTTTAAGTGTTGAAAAGAAACACTGTCAATCTAGACTTCTAGAGAAAAGTATGCCCAGTGAAAACATCTATCAAAAAAAAGGCAAAATAAAGAATTTATCAGACAAACAAAAGCAAAGAGAATTCACCATTAGTAGAACTGTGCTAATAAAACCGAAAAGAAGTTTTTCAAGCCAAGGATATTAAACTAGATTGAAATTTCAGTTCAGTTCAGTTTGGTTCAGTCACTCAGTCATGTTGACTCTTCACAACCCCACGGACTGCAGCACACCAGGCTTCCCTGTCCATCATCAACTCCCAGAGCTTACTCAAACTCATGTCCATCGAGATGGTGATGCCATCCACCCATCTCATCCTCTGTCGTCCCCTTCTCCTCCTGCCTTCAATCTTTCCCTTGGATCTACACAAAGGAATGAAGAACATCTGAAATAATAAGCTTGTGGGAAACATATAAGACATCTTAAAAAAAAAAAACTTTCTAATTTTTAATCCCTTTAAAAGATAATTAATTGTTTAAACCAAAAATAATAACCATATATTATGGGGTTTGTTAACATATGTGGAAATGAAACGTATGACAACAATAGTGAACAGGATGTGAGGAGGAAATAAAAACATTGATATAAGGATCTCACTGCTCTATATGATGGAGAAGGCAATGGCACCCCACTCCAGTACTCTTGCCTGGAACATCTCATGGACAGAGGAGCCTGGTAGGCTGCAGTCCATGGGGTCGCTAAGAGTCGGATATGACTAAGCGACTTCACTTTCACTTTTCACTTTCATGCATTGGACAAGGAAATGGCAACCCACTCCAAGTGTTCTTGTCTGGAGAATCCCATGGACAGAGGAGCCTGGCAAGCTACAGTCCATAGTGTCACAAAGAGTCAGACACGAATGAAGCGACTTAGCACATATGCATGTGATAAATAAAGTATATTGTACATTGTATGGCAATCCACTTTTAAGGAATGAAACAGAGGTAATGTCCAACCATGGAGATAAAACAGAATCATTAAAAACTCCCTGGTAGTCAAAAATAGAACATATTTCAAAGGTAAAGCCTATCCTAGGATTTAAAAGTAATTTTGTTGCCTTTAATCAAACACTACCGATTCCGTTGAAGACTAGGCATTCAGGACTAAACATGGGATGTCCTACAGTCAGTCTAACCACACTTTTAAAGCAGTACTTGTCTTGACAAAAATGCAAGTGTGATTCTTGAAGGTGAAACACATCAACCCATCACAACACTAGCAAACAGATGTATGAGATAATTCAGCAAAGTCCAGTTATAAGTCAGTATTTTATGGCTACAAAGTCTGGGGCTTGAAGCCAAGTTTAGACCTCTGACAGAGAGAGACTGAGGGAGAGAGGCCAGCAAGTCCAGCTGAGGTTGTACTGTCTTGTAAGCTCAAAGAGGGAAGGGTTATATACCTTTGTTTGTCACTGCATAACATCACCTTGCACAGCAACTGGCACTTAGTAGGTACTCATAAATGTTTATGGACAGAAGGAAGGAGGAAAGAAGGGAAGAGGGACCTAGTAGTGTAAGGAGTCCCTAGGACAATGTGTCTGCACCTATCAGAAGCCTCTGCACTTCTGGCATTTCTTACACACAACAACAACTAGAGCAGGAGGAGTAAATGTCTTAAATGACGTGGCACTTAGAGAAAACGACCAGAGTCTTTTTAAGGCTAATCTTTAAAAAGCACCCGATACAGCCCTCTCAAATGCCTTAAAAGACTCTCCTTGACTTAACCAGTAAGGTTTGTGCCAAGAAATATCCATTTACTCTGACTGCTCAGCTAGCAACTACAGTCTGACAACTGTCCTAAAGATTGATGCATAATATAATCAGGAAACTAGAGCCCCACAAATTGAGAGGTGTGTTTATTACAATACAGGTCTTAATGCACATCAGAGGCCATTCTTCAGGCAGAATACTCAATTTAGAAATCTATTGTCACCCAGATACATCTGCCAATAAATTGTCGGAGAGATGCATTTACATCGAGGGCAAAATACTTTGCCTTATGGTTCCTCCTAAGCTCCTTGAAGATAAAATGGTTTATCCTCAGCATCTTTGCTTAAATGGCAATAAAAGCCTCACCTGACATGAAGGTCAAAGTAAGCAGAACAATTGACATACACAGTGATTCCTCATGGAGCGAGAATGCCTCTGCTCTGAACTTAGTGGGGCTTAAGAAAAGGAATGTTACTCCGTCATAATCCCGCTAGCGATCTGAACATGTGGAATGTGAGGTTTAAAAATGTGCAATCTCTACAGTGACTTAACATCTGGAATGTCTCTATAAGAAACTATTAAATATACAAGCAAAACTATTGAGTCTGTTTTAGGAAAATATTGTCACATGGAGAACCAAAACACTTAATCCTAAGTATAGCATCTCCACCCCACTACCTCCACCATCACAGCTGATACACACACACACACACACACACACACACACACACAGAGGTATACATTTCTACACACATATAGAAGTATATACAATATTATTTGTCCTGCATTCTATTGAAATAAATTCAATTTGCTAGTTGTTGTTCAGTTACTCAATTGTGTCCAACTCTTTGCAACTCCGTGAACAACAGCATACCAGGCTTCCTTGTCCTTCACTATCACTCAGAGTTTGTTCAAACTCATGTCCACTGAGCTGATGAAGCCATCCAACCATCTCATCCTCCGTCGTCCCCTTCTCCTCCCGCCTTCAATCTTTCCCAGCATCGGGGTCCTTTCCAATGAGTTGGCTCTTCACATCAGGTGGCCAAAGTATTGGAGCTTCAGCTTCAGCATCAGTCTTCCAATGAATATTCAGAGTTGATTTCCTTTAGGACTGACTGATCTCCATAAATTCAGGGGGAAATCCTTATATGATCCCTCTGTTCTGTTCTTTTCTCCTCCTCTCCTTTCCTTATTATCCTCTCCTCTCTTTCCTTGGGGGTTGACTATTTTTCTGGACCCCTCCCCAGCAAAGTTTTTATTCCATCAATTATCATTCTAAGAAATCCATCCTTTTCTCAGCAACTGGTACCTGAGCTGTTGGAGTGAATTCTGTCCCAGCAACTCCTGCAGTGCAGGCAGGCTGGGGAGGGAGGAGGTCCATCTCAGTGGGATGCCTGTTTGTCTTGTATTTAACAAAAGGGAAAGGGTTTCTTCCAAGGAAATTTTTTGGCTTGGGAATCCTGAATGTAAACTTACAACAGTGACCTAAGTTCACCTCAGGAACAATATTAGCTGACAACCACCTTGGGAGTGAAAAAATCCCATTCCAGCTCCCTTTGACTGATCTAAGCTTCTTTTGCTGTCATTTAACACTGCAGATCTGATTTAATTTGATGAGACTTCTAAGACAATTTAGAAACTTAAGCATTTAATGCCAACCCTAATCATTCTTCTTGCACACATTTTCAAAGGTTTCCTGGGTCTATAAACAAAAAGCAGAATCAGATGTGAGAGCAAGAATAGAACTTTGTTTTTCTACTTTTTAGTTTGTAAGTAAAAGTTATCTTCCAAAGAAAAAACTGGGAGGAATGAGTGGAAATTATATTAACAGAAAAATAGGTTGGGGCTCAGCATAAGAAAGCTCTCTGTAATGGTTAAAACTGTCACAACCAGAAGGGATACCATAGAAAAAAAGAAGCTTCCCTGGCACAGGAGGGGTTCAAGGAGAGACTTGGGTTGGACAGGGTGAGTTTGGGATTGCCTAAACCCTGAAGAGCATCAGGGTACTTCATATGGTTCGACAATTTGGGCAAGTTGTAATAAAGTGGCATTTCAGCAACAGAGTAACAGTGTAAAAATGTGGTAAAGAACTGCAGGTGCTAAGTCGCTTCAGTCGTGTCCAACTCTGTGCGACCCCATAGACGGCAGCCCACCAGGCTCCCCAGTCCCTGGGATTCTCCAGGCAAGAACACTGGAGTGGGTTGCCATTTCCTTCTCCAAGGCGTGAAAGTGAAAAGTCAAAGTGAAGTCGCTCAGTTGTGTCCGACTCTTAGTGACCCCATGGACTGCAGCCCACCAGTCTGTGCTAAAAAGGCAACCTGACTATGTTTAGTTAAAAATGAAAGTGCCTAGTGAGAAGCTGCTGTATAGCACTGGGAGCACTGCTGGGTGCTCCAGAAGGATGGGACAAGGAATGGGGCGGGGGGAGGGAAACCCAAGAGAGAGGGGATACATATACACAGATAGCTGATTCATGTTGTTGTACAGCAGAAACTAAAACAACATTGTCAAGAAATTGTACTCCAATTTAACAAAAAGTGAAGGTGCCAAAGGACAACAATCCGGATGTCCAAGCTTCATCGTGGGCTACTCCTCTCTTTCTCTGTACTCCCTCCAAAAGGATAACATCCTGGCCAAAATTTGGCACCTGGTTACACGGGCATGTCCTGGGATCGTTGTGGTTTCATGTTTGTATTAAACATTCATGATGAAGTTTTCCTCTAACGTTGCTGTTCAATTGTCAGAAGAGAAACCTGCACTGTGATTTCTGCTACTGGGGAAATTGCTTCAACTCAAACTGCATTTGAAGCCTGTAAACAGCCTCCACCAAGCAAACACCTGGAGGCCAGCAGCTGCTGATCCCTGCCTGTGGGCTCAGTCTGCGGAAGGACAGGACCCCCTGAGTGTGTGACTGAGGTGGGGGAGAGGGGAGAGAAGAGGGCCAGGTGCGGGGGCTGCGTCTGCTTTGACTTCTCCCGTGACCTCTGTCCTCTCCTTCACAAGCCCCTGATCCCCTGGAGGCTTCTTGAAGCTGCTGTGACACCTTTCCTCAATCATGGGCTTCCATGGGTCCACATCCATCATTCCCAAGTATCTCTTTCTGCCTCCACTGCTGTGCGCTCGGCCCAGCCACCAACTTCTCTCACCCCGACGGCATTGCTGCAAAAACTGTCCAAGCCGCTCCCCCTGCCCACGCCTACCCTCCACCACATGTCTCCAACAAAGAGGGAGGCTGATCCTGATGTTGCAGCACGGATTTCTGTTTATTTCCCAAGGCCCCAACTAATGTAAAAGCTGCAAGAGGCAGGGTCTTTGCTTCTGTTTTTCCCTCACTGTGTCACCGGCACTTGGAACAGCATCAGGCACACCATAGACATTCCGTAAGTATTTGCGGTGCTCAGGGGAATTTTCCACTCACACCTGCACTTGCCAGGGAGGTGTGAAAACTGGATGCTCTGTTTCATGACCACTGTCAAAAATCAGAACTTACTAGGCTTAACTGAGGACTTTTTCCTGACTCTTGAACAGGAAACTTGTTTTAACTCATCCTATGCAGATTACAGACTTATTCCATTTTACCCAGAATAGGACAGATTGATTTCCTTAGTGGGCATAATTACCAAAAGACCCTCTTTCTAACACTCTAAAAGATCTGACTTACCCCCTCAGTAAACTACCCATTCTGTTTCTTCCCTGGGATGTGTTTCTTTGCCAAGTCAGTAAATAAATGCAAGAGAATGAATGAATGAATGAATGACCTTCCATGGGTGGTCAGATATGTCCTCAGACTTAGTTATTAGCCTCTTTGCACAACCATAATCAAGGCCCTCTCACACTTGGAAGGGCTTTTCCCAAGGAGGGTTCTCAGAAAGCACTGATTTTGGTTCAGTGATAAATAATGGTAGATGGGCTCTACAAATAAACATTCATCAACCACTAAATATAGGCCTGCATGGTCTAGCACGGTGGGCAGGGAAAGCCCAGGCTTCTGAGAGAAAGCTGAGCTGAATCACGGCTCCACTCTTTCAGGAAAATTGCTGAACAATGCTAAGTCTTAGCACTTTCGCCTGCAAAATAATATCTGCCTGGCTGGGCGTGTGCGTGTGTGCTAAGTCACTTCATTCCTGTCCAACTCCTTATGACCCTATGGACTGTAGCCTGCCAGGCTCCTCTGTCCATGGAATTCTCCAATCAAGAATACTGGAATGGGTTGCCATGCCCTCTTCCAGGGGATCTTCTGATCCAGGGATCAAACCCACGTCTCTTATGTCTCCTGCATTGGCAGACAGGTTCTTCACTACTAGCGGCCTGCCTGGGTGGTTATGAGCTTTAGAGAAAATGTACACAAAGACCTGAACACAGGTTCTGGCAGAGTGAGTGCTCCATAGATAGCTATTATTAGTCACTCTGGTAGACACAGACTTTACAGGTTAATCTAAGGAGAGCTTCACTATCTTTCTTAGGAGATGCTATATTCATTTTCTATTGTTTTGTAACAAGTTACTACAAGCTCGCTGGCTTAAAACAACACACATCTGTTCTCTCAGTTTCCATGGGTGAGGTCAGGGCATGATTCCTGGGCTGTGGGTTCTCTACCCAAGGCTGCAATCACATTTTCAGCCAAAGGCTAGAATTACATCCTACCCACTCCAGTGTTCTTGCCTGGAGAATCCCAGGGACGGGGAAGCCTGATGGGCTGCTGTCTCGGGGGTCGCACAGAGTTGGACATGACTGAAGCAACTTAGCAGCAGCAGCAGCAGAATTACATCCTAGGATCAAGGGCCCCTTCCAAGCTCACATGGTTGTCAACAATTCATTTCCTTGAAGCTGTAGAACTCATGGTATCTTCTTCAAGGTCAGGGGGAAAGAAATTTATTTCTCCCATCTCTGACCTCTAGATCCTCTTGCCAAGGGCTTACCTGACTTATCAGGCCCACTCAGGATAATTTTCTTTTTAACATGAAGTCAACTGAATAGAGGGCTTCCCTGGTGGCTCAAGTGGTAAAGAATCTGCCTGCAATGCAGGAGACATGAGTTTGATCCCTGGGTCAGGAAGATCCACTGCAGAAGGGAAAGGCAACCCACCCCAGTATTCTTGCATGGAGAATTCCATGGACAGAGGAGCCTGGTGGGCTACAGTCCCTGGGGTCGCAAAGAGTCAGACACAACTGAGTAACTGTCACTCACTAACTCACTCCCACTCAGTTACACCTGCAGAATCTTTCATCTTTGCCATAGAAAGCAACCTATTCCTGGCAGTGCTGTCCCATTAAATTTTTTGTATCCTATTAGTTAGAAGCAAGTTGCAGTTCCTGCTCATACTCAAGGACATGGCCATTAAGGGTCCTCTTGGAATTCTGCCTGCCATGGGCATCATTTGTAACTCCCGTGGAATCTAAACATTGCTGGCCTAGAGTGGTGATGGAGTCAAGTCAAGGAACACTACTGTTAGCATATTTCTCACTCTACTGAGGATCCAAGAGAGCCAGACATAAAGGGGATGACTCTGCAGCTGGTCAGCAAAAGGGCAATAGGGAAATCAGAACTCTTCACAGGTTAGTTTGAAATTCAGCCTATCCCCCATAACTCAGGAGAGAATAGTGGGCTGTGTGGCTATGGATTGCTGCTGCCATAGATTAACCAAAATCAACTGGTCAAGGGCCATTGCCCTCCTGGAGATACCTCCATATAGGAAGAATTTGTCATTGAGGAAATGTATTCATTATTGCGCACACACATACACACACAGCCTAAACAGCCAGATGCATTCCACTGGCATTCAAGGATATCTGTGCCAGTTTCCTCAATGTGGCTTCCTGGGTGCTGAGGTTGGGGGTGGTGAGTTAGAGTGTGTTTTCATGCAGATGAGTAAATGATTCTTCTCCACCATCAAGAGAAGAGAAGATCCATAGTGTCTTTCTTCATATGTGGTCCCAGAAGCAGCAGCTGTCTCTGGGTAGATTGGGTCATCACCTAGTTAGGTCGTAGACAGGAAGCCGCCTTCAGAGTGAATTACAATCTGCTGTCTGAACAGCTGGGCCCAGGATTCGAGGGAACCAGCTGGAGAGCAGAGAGCAACTCATCCGTGCATGGGGGCAGGGGCATGCTGAACCCCTTTCTGTCCTGCTGGCCACGGCGTGTGTCTAAGAGCCATATCCGAAGTAAGACCTCTCTAGAAACCCAAAGATTCATGAATGTACACCCAGGTATCCAGAGCATGACCCCCTCCCCAGCCTCAGACCACCAGTTCTCTGTGCGAAACCTGCCTCCAGGCTCAGACCCGTGCAGCCACGAGATATAGAGGCATGACAAGGTTTCTCGGCCAGGCAGAAAAATCAAGTTGACAGCTGGTGATCCTTCTGCCTGATCGTTTCAAAACCATGGGCTTCCTTTCTAAACTTTTTCCCCTTACATCCATTTAGTACTTTGCTTCCATTTTTTCTTTGTTTCCTCTTTCCAGATCTCCCACTCGTCTCTCCTCTCAATTTTCGCTGCTGCTGCTGCTAATTCACCTCAGTCGTGTCCGACTCTGTGTGACCCCATAGGTGGCAGCCCACCAGGCTCCCCCGTCCCTGGGATTCTCCAGGCAAGAACACTGGAGTGGGTTGCCATTTCCTTCTCCAATGCATGAAAGTGAAAAGTCAAAGTGAAGTCGCTCAGTTGTGTCCGACTCTTAGCGACCCCATGGACTGCAGCCCACCAGGCTCCTCCGTCCATGGGATTTTCCAGGCAAGAGTACTGGAGTGGGGTGCCATTGCTTTGCTACCTCCCCGCAGCCTACACCTTTCTCTAGGACTTGCTCTTCACACTTGGATTTCTCTTGTCCCCTCCCTTCACCCTTTGCTCCCTTCACCTCTGCTACTCTGACTCTGTAACTTGCATTCCTTGAGCGAACCTGCAGAGGGCAGGATTCTGGCTGGAAACTATCTCCAGATCTTCCTTGTAGATCATTTAACTAAAGGTCCTTGCAATGTGTTCACCAAAACGTTAGTTTTTCTGTGTGTGTGTGGGCGGGGGTGCGGGGTGGGGGGTGTTGGTTTTTTTTTTTTTTTAGTCAATGAACAGATTAAATGTGACACACTGTCCTTGTCAACATTAAAAATAACTCTCTTTAAGTCGGGTGAATTCTTATTGAATAGATAATATATTGGGCTTCCCTTGTGGTTCAGATGGTAAAGAATCTGCCTGCAATGCAGGAGACCCAGGTTTGATTCCTGGATCAGGAAGATCCCATGGAGAAGGGCGTGGCTACCCACTTCAGTATTCTTGTCTGGAGAATTCCATGGACAGAGGAGCCTGGCAGTCTGCAGTCCATGGGACTGCAAAGAGTCAGACAAGACTGAGGGACTAACACTTTCACATTCACTTTTCAGGTAATATATTGGGTAAAGTGTATCAACAGAACCAAATAATGCAATAGTCAGTGCTGTGGGCTGAAGGTTTGTTCAGGTTGTTCTCCCAAAATTCTTATCTGAAATCCTAACCCTAAAGGTGATGCTATTTGGAGGCGGGACCTTTGGGAGGTGATTAGGTCATGAGGCTGAGGCCCACCATGATAGGCTTAGTGCCCTTATAAAAGAGACCCCAGAGAGCTCGCTCACCACTTATTCATCATGTGCAGACACCCCAGAACACGGCTGTCTGTGGACCAGGAAGCAGGCTGTCATGCCTGTGTGCTCAGTGATATCTGTCTGTTTGCAACTCCATGGACTATATTTCACCCTCACGTCTGTCCCTGTGATTTCCCAGGCAAGCATACTGGAGTGGGTGCCATTTCCCTCTCCAGAGGTTCTTCCCAACCCAGGGATCAAACCCACATCTCCTGTATCTCCTGCATTGGGAGGTGGATTCTTTACAGCCAAGCCACCTGAAAACAGGCTCTCACCAGACACTGAATCTGCCAGCACCTTGATCTTGGACTCCCCAGCATCCAGAACTTTGAGAAATAAATTTCTGTTGTTTATAAGTCTTCCAGTCTCCGGCATTACTGGGTTGTTACAGCAGCCCAAATGCGCTAAGACAGTCAATACAGAAACATCCATGAGGAAAAGGAAACTTCTTGCAGATGAGGCAAGATCCATTTCCTGATACTGCTGGAGGCATTTTTACTTGTGAGAGAAATTCAATAGAACACACAGGCGACCCTCAGCACAGTGAGGAAATGGGAACCCCGTTGTGCGGCCTCCCTCATATTCTCACATCTCTTCTTCGCTTCTGCTACCACCCTTCAGTGTGTTCGCAGAAAGCAGCTTGCACTGTGGAAGATTTCCATTTTATGCCGTGCTGCCCTTATTCCTTAAACATCCTCGAAAATGATTTTCTGCATCATAACAGGAACACTTACAAGTATCTTGGTGATGACACAGAAAATCTGAACACTTCAGCCATTCTGTCAATGTTTGAGGGAAAAAATATTCCTGACCCAGCTCCAGCTGAAAAGCAACTTGCTGAAACATCACCTAAAACAGGAGGTTCCAATTCATTGGAACTCAACTTATTACACGCTTGAGCAGCTACTGGAACAAGAAAACGCTGTGCAAGGTTTTGCTGGCCAGGGTGTGAGAACCAAAAAAAAAAAAAAAAGGGGGAGACATTCTTAGAGCTTTCACTCAGTGGAGGAGTTGGACAAGCTCAGGGGCTCTCATCCTCCTCCTTGAAAGGTCACTGCTGACCAAGGCCAGGCTGGACTAAGTACTGGACAACTGAGCAGGTTTCTGGACCTCTTGGTCTAATCAATTCTAACTTAATTTGAAGTCAATAAAATATTCCTCAGGTTCAGAGCCATGCATGCTTCATATCATCCTGGGAAAGAAGGAAGTGTTGGGGCAGGGTTATCTTCTTAACCCACAGTTCTCTACTGATATTCTAACCCTCATTCTCGGATGCCTCTGACCTCTCTTTGCTATGTGGTGCTTAGTCGCTCAGTCACGTCCAGCTGTCTGCGACCCCATGGACTGTAGCCTGCCAGGCTCCTCTGTCCATGGGATTCTCCAGGCAAGAATACTGGAGTGGGTTGGCATACCCTCCTCCAGGGGATCTTCCCAACCCAGGGGTCAAACTCAGGTCTCCCTCATTGCAAGTGGATTCTTTTACCATCTGAGCCACCAAGGAAGACCCTGACCGCTCTAGTGAGGTTGACTTAAACCAAATCTGCATGGAACCCCAATTCTTTCCTCTCTTCTCAAGGTCAAGGGCATCTCAAGAAAAACAAAGTCTCTTCAGTTTATTTTGAAACATGAAACCCCATTGTTTCCTCTCAGATTCTAGTCAGTAAGCCAGTGGCAACAATTGCCACGTTCACTGGAGCTGAGAAGTGGTGGCAGAGGTGATAGAAGCAGTAGAGATGGTGAAGGTCCCGTGTGTTTCAAAGGTTCATTCTCATGCGCACCAGATCTGAGAGCTTCTTCCCTCTGAGATGCACGGTGAACTTCAAACCATCTGGCTGCTGGGCCCCTGCATGGATGTCCCAGAGTTGCTCAGATTTCTGGCAACAAAATGATTATATCTTAATAAAAATCAATACACTTAACACAGTTCATATGCACACATGTGAGCTAAGTTGCTTCAGTCATGTCCGACCCTTTGCAACCCCATGGACTGTAGCCCGCCAGGCTCCCCTGTTCATGGGATTCTTCAGACAAGAATACTGGAATGAGTTGCCCTGCCCTCATCCAGGGGATCTTCCTGACTCAGGGATCAGACCCAGGGATCAAACTCATGTCTCTTATGTCTCCTGCTTTGGCAGCCAGATTCTTAACCACTAGAACCACCTGGGAAGCCCATAGTTCATGTACCAATATCTAAAGACTATTTCCTTTTTTACAGTTTATAGGGAAATGGTTGATATAAGGCAAAGCAAATTAGATGAGCAATGCCCCTCTAGCCCTTGAGATTTCAGCAGTTGATCATTCCAGCCATGCATTTGCTAAACCCAGTGTTCATCCCAAACCAGCGGCTGATGGCCTTGTCTTTAACTGTGTCTGTCTTAGTTTTGCATTTACTGGGAAACTTCTTTCACTAAAATAGTCACTTGCAACAGACAGTGTACACACACACCTATAAATACAAAAAGTCAAGTCCTATAACACAAGGCTCTTGCGTTAAAAGTAAGGTCGTGTAATTTTAGATATATTGTCCTTTTCATCTAAGATTCAACTTGAAGATCTAATCCCTTCAAGTTGTTAATTTTAAAAGAGAAAACCAACTCTGTATTGCATTTGAGTCACCTTACGCCATACGCTTCATCAGGCTAAAGCTTTCAGATAAGTGCTGGCCAATAGAAATATGGCATAAACCAACTGAGCAATTTTAAATTTTCTAGTAGTCGTATCAAAAATGATCAAAACAAACAGCTAAAATTAATCTTAACAATACTTTATCTAATCCAATTGGTCTAAAATATTGTCATTTTAACATGCAATCAATACAAAAAGTTGTGATTTTCCTTTACACTCTTTATTCCTGCACTACTCTTAGAAAGCTGATGTGTATTTTGCTCTACAAGTGCATCTCAGCTGGAACAAACTGCATTTTAAGTTCTGAATAGACTCTGGAAAGCACTAAACAAAATACATGCCCCAATCGGCATGATGATTAGATGTCAGTTGTAATGATGATGAAGTAGTAGAAACTGCCTGGGTTTTAGTCCATTAAGACCTATTTTCAAATCCTGACACCACTGTTGATTTTCTATGTGAACTTGCACAAATCACTTAGTATCTCTGAACTTTAATCTCATCTTTGAAAGAATTTTAATTTCTACATTTCAAAGGATTATTGTGTTTAAGAAACATACACATATGTAAGGTGCTTAGTGCAATAGATAGCACACAGTAGGAACTCAATAATAGTTATTTAGTATTATTGCCATCATTCATGAACTAAACACATATAACAATGACTATAAAACATGTCTTTTTTTAATCTGGAAAAAACTTTCTTTTAAGCTGTTTTTTTTTAATTAATTTATTTTTTAAGTGAAAGTCATTCAGTCGTGTCCAGCTCTTTGTGACCCCATGAACTATACAGTCCATGGAATTCTCCAAGCCAGAATCCTGGAGTGGGTAGTGTTTCCCTTTGCCAGGGGATCTGCCCAACCCAGGGATTGAACCCAGGTCCCCACATTGCAGGCGGATTCTTTACCAGCTGAGACGCGAGGGAAGCCCTTTTAATTGAAGGATAATTGCTTTACAGAATTTTGTTGTTTTCTGTCAAACCTCAACATGAATCAACCATAGGTATACACATATCCCCTCCTTCTTGAACCTCCCTCCCATCTTCCTCCCCATCCCACCCCTCTAGGTTGATACAGAGCCCAAGTTTGAGTTTCCTGAGACATAGAGCAAATTCCCATTGGCCATCTATTTTACATATGGTAGAGTAAGTTTACATGTTACTCTCTCCATAAAAGTGAAGTGAAGTAACTCAGTCATTTCTGACTCTTTGAGACCACATGGACTGTAGCCTACCAGTCCTCTCCATCCATGGGGTTTTTCAGGCAAGAGTACCAGAGTGGGTTGCCATTTCCTTCTCCAGGGGATCTTCCTGACCTAGAGATGGAACCCGGGTCTCCCGCATTGCAGGCAGACGCTTTACCCTCTGAGCCACCAGGGAAGCCCCACTCTCTACATAAAGAACTCTTTATTTCTAATTTTATCTACAGAATATTCTAATCAAATCAGCATTTCTGTGTATTATTGGCTGCACTTTGTTTTGTTGTTATCACGGTTAGAAATAGTCAATCTAAGAAGGTAACACTGACAGAGCTAGGACCCCATGACTTTTAAACCCCTAAGGAATAGAGACTCTCAAAAAGCTGTTACTTTTAAATGGCAAGCACCTGGACTTCATACACTGCAGCTTTCTGTCCCATCAAAGGAGTTGCCTGAGACTTGTGTGTATTATTCTGTTCTGGAGTCATAGGGGAAGACCCTACCTGTAGGCTTCCCTAAGGAAAGCAGACATCACCCATGTATGGTTTTACATAAAAGGAGATTGTGAGATAGTAAGTGAAATTTCACTTGTGGCCCTTAAGGAGGTTCATTTTAGAAGAGGACAATATCTCTTTCTCTGTTAGGGGATTGGGAAGGTTGAGAACTTGGACTCCAGAGAAGAGAGATATGACCAAAAAATCCCTCCCAATAAGGCATGAGAAAAGACCAGGACAGAGAAAAGTCCCCAAGACAGATATATCTGGAGGGGGTTAGATGGGTGCATCCTGTGAGGGGTCTTATCTAGTATATCATTTTAAACTTCTCTATGTTATAATTCAGAGAAGGCAATGGCAACCCACTCCAGTACTCTTGCCTGGAAAATCCCATGGACGGAGGGGCCTGGTGGGCTGCAGTCCATGGGGTCGCTAGGAGTTGGACATGACTGAGCGACTTCACTTACACTTTTCACTTTCATGCATTGGAGAAGGAAATGGCAACCCACTCCAGTGTTCTTGCCTGGAGAATCCCAGGGACAGGGGAGCCTGGTGGGCTGCCATCTATGGGGTCGCACAGAGTCAGACACGACTGAAGTGACTTAGCAGCAGCAGCAGCAGCATGTTATAATTTCCTTCTCATGCCTATTGTTCAGTAAAATCTTGTAAATATTATAATATGGACTCAGCTCTCATAGTGGGAAGTGTAAAGGGAAGGACTAGACCCATTCCTAACACAGAGTGATACCAGGAAGTGAGGGGTGGCCTCCAGAGAGACGGTGAGCCTGAGATAGCAGGGAGCGAACCGCACTGGGTGTCATAATGAAGTGGGCAAGAACAGGAGCGCCAGGCTGCAGGGGGAATACTGGCTGAGGGGGGCACACATCCATGGTAACAGATGGGGGAGAAAGTTAGCCTCCCCCCAGTTCAGTTCAGTCACTCAGTCGTGTCCGACTCTTTGCGGGCCCCGTGGACTGCACCACACCAGGCCTCCCTGTCCATCACCAACTCCCAGAGCTTGCTCAAACTCACGTCCATTGAGTGGGTGATGCCATCCAACCATCTCATCCTCTGTCGCTCCCTTCTTCTCCTGCCTTCAATCTTTCCCAGCATCAGGGTCCTTTCCAATGAGTTAGTTCTTCCCATCAGGTGGCCAAAGTATTGGAGTTTCAGCTTTAGCATCAGTCCTTTCAGTGAATATTCAGGACAGAATGGAACTCCAAAAGGATGAGCAATCAATTATTATAAAGTAAACTTTGAAAAGAATTGTAGCAATATTGCCTAGCACATCCTATGGGAGGCTTGAACATCCTTGTTACATAGTGGGGAAATACTAACTTCTCTAGTCATTTCTCACACAGTTGTATATTCTTGGACAAAGTATTCAACTTCTCAGACCTGCAGCTTGCTCCTCCTCAGAATGAGGGAATTGAACAAGGTGGCTTAAAATTTCTTCAAGATATACAATGCTGATCACTTCATGACTTGAATATCAGCCACCTAATGTGTTTGGTGAGTAGATTCTAGATTTGGACATAGCCTCATCATTCAAGTTTAAAAAGCCATTTGATAACCTGATTCAATATAGGTGGCAGAAATATCCTAAATGTACACTTGAATCAATTCAAGTAAGATCAAGTTTAATAGATCTAGTGAAGATTTATAAAGTGATTTTTAAAAAAACACTAAAAAATAAATGTAAGTCAGGGGATGTTCATTTCACTTCATTGGAGCATGGCAATGTCAAGTTTTATTACACCTGGTGCTGTTGCAGTTGTTCATTCGCTAAGTCATGTCTGACTCTTCAACCCCATGGACTGCAACATGCCAGGCTCCTCTGTCCTCCACTATCTCCCAACAGACTCATGTCCATTGAGTTGGTGATGCCATCCAACAATCTAATCCTCTGTCACCCTTCTCCTTTGCCTTCAATCTTTTGCATCATGAAAGTCTTTTCCAATGAGTCATCTCTTCACATAAGGTGGCCAAAGAATTGGAGCTTCAGCTTTAGCATCAGTCCTTCCAATAAATATTCAGGACTGATTTCCTTTAGGATTGACTGGTTGGATCTCCTTGCAGTCCAAGAGCTTTCTCCAGCATCTATTCTTCAATGCTCAGCCTTCTTCATGGTCCAACTCTCATATGTGTACATGACTATTGGAAAAACTGACTAGATGGACCTTTGTCAGCATAATGATGTCTCTGCTTTTTATTAACAATATGCTGTCTAGGTTTGTCATAGCTTTCCTTCCAAGGAGCAAGAGTTTTTTAATTTCATGGATGCAGTCATCCTCCACAGTGATTTTGGAGCCCAAGAAAATAAAACCTGTCACTTCTTCCACTTTTCCCCCTTCTATTTCTCTTGAAGTGAAGGGACTGGATGCTATGATCTTAGATTTTTTTTTAATGTTGAGTTTCAAGCCAGCTTTTTCTCTTCTCTTCCACCCTTGTCAAGAGGCTCTTTATTTTCTCTTCACTTTCTGCCATAGAGTAGTATCATCTGCATATCTGATCTTCAGTTCAATTCAGTTCAGTCGCTCAGTCGTGTCCGACTCTTTGCGACCCCATGAATCGCAGCACACCAGGCCTCCCTGTCCATCACCATCTCCCAGAGTTCACTCAAACTCACGTCCATCGAGTCGGTGATGTCATCCAGCCATCTCATCCTCTGCCGTCCCCTTCTCCTCCTGCCCCAATCCCTCCCAGCATCAGAGTCTTTTCCAATGAGTCAACTCTTCGCATGAGGTGGCCAAAGTACTGGAGTTTCAGCTTTAGCATCATTCCTTCCAAAGAACACCTGGGACTGATCTGATCTTAGATTAATTCAAATTCATGTTGGTATAAGGAAGCATATCAGATCAGATCTGGAATGAATGAAAAATTCTGCCAAATTCACTTGACTCTTGATGCTATTAAAATTGTTTCTTACCCTTCAGTTTTTAATCTTACTACACCATTATAGCTGTTTCAGTGCATTCTTATTTTAAAATGAGATATGATATGCCATCACAAATGATATCAATGATAAAGAAAAGAGGTGTGTGGACATCTCAAAAGGAAAAAACAAAAAAACCCAGCACACCTACACAGACAATTCCCAAATGAAATTGGTGGGGGGCGGGGGGCGGTTTAAAGAGTGTTCTCAAAAGAAATAGCTGGCAAGGCTATTGATCAAGGTAAAATATTTAAATGGTCCATGGCATTGGGAAGGCCACAGATTAGAATACCCAAAAAGTCTAAAGATAAGCAACAAGGAGTTTTCTTAGCTTAGTTTGAAACTAGAAAAGGAAGCAAAGGAAAAGTGACAGTTTAGAGAAAACGGCTTGTTAAAGTGTAACGACTTGGCAGAAGGACAGAGGTATGAAATCCCGTGTTTCATTTCTTCTCCGTAAAAGAATATAATATTCAATCTGGAAAGGGTAAATAACCATAATAAAAATAAACATAAAGTTCAGATAGTTAAAGCTTACAAAACCTCAAGTTTCCAGGTCCTAAGAACCCCATCCAGGGTGCTCAAAGAATGCTTGGCTGTCACCACTCAGCCACTGTTGAGGAATTATTTAAAAAGGGAGAAAAGCTAAGAGGTTGAGAATGGGAAAATAGTATGCAATTTGCCAAAAGAATAAAAAGTGGATTCACGGGATGGTAAATGAATCCTGCGGTAATCCAATCTGAATTAGCAACTCTGATTTGTAAACTTGAAGGAAAGTATGTGGTGGTTTTACTAGAGCCAGGAGGAGATCATCAAGAACGTACTGAACCAATCTGGCTCTAACCATTATTAACAGAGTTGCTCAGAAAATAGATTATGAGCATGTCAAAGGCATAGTTTCTGGTCCTTAGCAAAACACTTAAAATGCCCTAATCTTCCCTTTAAGACAAAAAGAATAAATATGGGATGGAAAAAGATAGAAGGTAAGTTAGTTCATAATTAAAGTCACAACATCAAAAAGTATTAATCGATGGCATGTGAAAAAAAATTCCATCCTAATCAACATTCTTATTACTTACCAAGGAAGGATACCTATTCAATTTAAGGAAGACACAATGTTAGGAGAGTTAATCAAAGCCCATATATTTGTCAGAACTCTTGATTACCGGGGACAGAAGCTCAGTTTAAGTTAGCTTCAGAAAACAAGCTATCTGGGGTGGGGAGGATAACTCACTTAAGGCATAGGTGGATGTAGCTGCTCGTGTAATGAAATCAAGCTTCAGACACTCTACATCCTGGCTCTGCTTTCCTTTATGTTTGCTTCATTTTCAGCCAGGTCCTCCCAAATGAGATGAAATACGACATTAGATTTCCAGATTTATTTTCTACCAGCTCAATAACCATAATGGGAAGAATGTCTCTTTTGCTCAAGAGTTCTAGTCAAAGCCCTGAGTTGCTTATTACCCTGACTTGGGACATGTGCCATCATAGAACCAACTACAGCAATTTAATCCTTTAATTTTCCTTGTAATTTCCTTGTAATTGAAGCTTGAAGGACCCATCCACTCAAAGTCCAAGGAGGAGAGGAAGTTGTTCTTCAAAGAGATTCAATGCAAACAAAATACAGCAAACAAGTACACCAAAAATAATAAGCTAAAGTAATGGATAAAAAAGCAAGATTAAATAATACATTAAAAGTCCTGAACTTGATTTAAAACAATTACATAAATTTTAGATGAAGATAGACCACATTTGTCAACAAATGGTTCATGTGAAAGAAATTTAGAGATTATGTAGACAATACACTCCTTGTGAAGCAACAATGTATTGCAAAAACTGGAAGAACTAATTCAATTTTACGTTGCCTTAATAGGAAAATCATAACCTAATTATGGGATGTTATGGTCCCACTGTTTTCTTCATAAGTCAGACTGCCACAGCTGAATGTGACATCTTAAAAGGACATTCCCAAGCAACAGAGCATCCAGAGGAGGCTCACTGGGATAAAGAACTAAAAGCTTAAGGGGGAAGACCTGAAGAAGTTGGAGATTTCCATCCTAGGAAAGGGTAAACCAAATAGCAATGTTGAAATGCTTAAAAGGCAATCATATGGACTTAAGACTGACTTAATCTGTGCTACTTCAACAGTAGGAACTACTGTGTGCAGTGAAATTAATAGGAAATAGATTCTGGAACCGTCCAGAACTGCAGTGCAAGTAATATTATCCTGCAAAATAACTGGCTACCTTGAGGTGAAGTGAGCTTCTCTCAAGTGTAATTACAAGGATGCTGTAGTACTGTGTTACGAACTAGTTATCTGACCCAATTCTTGAAGTTTATAATCCAGTGATTTCATAAATGTTTGGTAACTTCTCCATGATGGAAAAGTCAACAGGAAATACATAATCTTTCTTATTTTTAAGAGTGAGAGAAGAACCAGGCCCTCTGGATCTGTGATATGAATATGACTCAGGGAATTCACCACTCTTGGTGACTGGAAGAATTTCAGTACTGTGTGGAAGTCAACTCCACATTGAAGAACCTTGTAAACAAGACACCAAGGGAATTGAAGATTTGGGCAAATGTCTCATCACCTTGGCACCATCATGCATTTGTCACAGATCAACGTGTGTTTTAAATGAATTAAACATCACTATCTGACAATTATTCTTTTATCTACTTTTTCTGAGAAATAGTTCAAATTTCTATTAAAATAATTTTTATCATCCATGAATTTATTTACTAATGTTATCTTCAACACAAATAGTGTAAAAATGTAATAAAGTATCTAAAAATGTTTTATAAATTATCAGAGTATATACATGTAGGGCGTCCCCACTGGCCCAGCAGTAAAGAATCTGCCTGCAATGCAGGAGATGCAGGTTCGATCCCTAGGTTAGAAAGATCCCCTGAAGGAGGGCACAGCAACCCACTCCAGTTTTCTTGCCTGGAGAAGCCCATGGACAGAGGAGCCTCTTGGGCTACAGTCCATAGGGTTGCAAAGAGTCAGACATGACTGAAGCGACTTAGCATGCATACACATATATATGTGTAAGGAGTTATTGTAATTATTACTCATTCTACCATGACTTAGATAATGTAGAGTTTGTTATATGCTAAAATTTTCTTTATAAAATTATGAAGATTCACTAAATCCTTGAAAGACACAAAATAATCAGGTAAAGGATCATATTCGTCTGAACTAAGAACTAGTTCTAGACTAAATAGATGCTACATCAGTAGTGTGTACTTCAGAGAAGGCGATGGCACCCCACTCCAGTGCTCTTGCCTGGAAAATCCCATGGACAGAGGAGCCTGGTAGGCTGCAATCCATGGGGTCGAGAAGAGTCGGACACGACTGAGCGACTTTACTTTCACTTTTCACTTTCATGCATTGGAGAAGGAAATGGCAACCCACTCCAGTGTTCTTGCCTGGAGAATCCCAGGGATGGGGGAGCCTGGTGGGCTGCCATCTATGGGGTCGCACAGAGTTGGACATGACTTGAAGTGACTTAGCAGCAGCCGTGTGTACTTAAATGTCACTGAATAGCCCTAAGGATGAAGTGAAATCTTGTCCAGGAAAAGTGTTTTGAAATACATTGTATAAATCCAAAATCAGGATATTATCATTCTGTTCTCAATTTTTCACTATCCTACTATAATGAATTAGCTGCAGAAACATAGATGTCAGGGCTAGGCCAACTGTACCTGATAATTAATATCTGAATTCTGGCACCCAGAGTGGGCAAAATCAGGTAACAGTTTCCTTACCTATGAGAGGTTGGAATACATTAAATCAGCTTAATTATTAACTATTACCAGAGGACATGATCTTAAACATAGGGAATTTGTGGCCTCTCTGTATATCACAAATCACTCTTTTAATATCCCTTATGTTACCAAATTGCATGGTAAAAGCTCTAGATCAATAATAAAAGTAAGTATGTGGGAAACCTATATTAAGACTACATCTTTAAAAAGGAATCGTTGAAACCATTTTAAGTCTCCATTACCATAATTGCAAAAGGCCAATAGGTAGGATTCATAAAGCCTAAATATTCTATAGATTCATGTTAGTGGCTTTTGACCAAGATGAATCTCATAACCTGGGGATGAGAGCAACAGAAAGCTGAACCTTCTCATTTTATAAATGAGAAAACAGAGGCTCAGAGCAAATAAGTTCCTTAACCAAGGGGAGACTGGACTTAGCAAGAGACCGAAATTTTTAGGAAATTTTTAGGAAAGCTTCTCAGGAAAGTTTTATTTATTCTTAACAGTAAAATCTGACCACATATTTAATAAAATCATCCAATAGATCTGTAGTCCTTTCTTTTATGGTCACCATCCTCATCAGATGTATATTATTAAACACATGAAAGGAGGCCTGGTAGAAACTGGATGTTACATTTGAAAGGTCATGATTTATCTCCATCAATAGCCAAGATTATAATCAAAAAGGGGTAAAACTGCTCCTCTGTACAGCCATATAGGTTTCCCTGGTGGCTCAGCTGGTAAAGAATCTGCCTGCAATGTGGGAGACCTGGGTTCAATCCCTGGGTTGGGAAGATCCCCTGGAAAAGGGAAAGGCTATCCGCTCCAGTGCTCTGGCCTGGAGAATTCCATGGACTGTATAATCCATGGGTTGCAAAGAGTTGGACATGACTGAGCGACTTTCACTTTCATACAGCCATACGTGCTTACTTCCATTCCAAGTGTGTAAGGAACCAGAATCACTCTGCTGCATGAGCAAGGTCTGCAAAGAAACGTGTTCATGCATGCAGAGCTATGGAGATATGAAGGACTTGTAAGAAATGGATGATAAGTAGGAAATATTGACCTTGCTTCTACTTGGGGTCAAAAAATGCAAAGAGATTCTTTCATATATTTTATTTCCCTGGGGATAGCAAGTGACTTACTTTAAAAAAAAAAAAAAAATCCTTGAGCAATGCAGTCTCTCCAGTTTCCAGTGGTGCTTTTTCTTCCTAAGCACTATTTTACCTCAAAATAATTCTTGCACAGTTCAAAAGCAAAAAGGAAAATTTGGGCAAAATCTAACCCGGTCAAGATGGATGTTAATTGCAGTGTTATAATACTAATTTGTGCATCCTTACTCAACCATAGGAAACTCATAATGACCTCATTTAACATTCTGAAAACATTTTTAGACCTTTTATAGGTTCAAATGGAAATAAATATAACTATATGTGTGGAATTGTCATTTTAATCAAATTAAATTTTCCAATTAGAGAAAGAAGTCTTGTTAAGATCACCCATAATTCATATTCATAGGAGACTTCAGTTCAGGTTATAGAACTCTGAAAGACCATTTGCGACAAGAAATTTGATTCTTGCAAT
The DNA here is from genome assembly GCF_027580195.1 of Bos mutus. Taxonomy (NCBI): domain Eukaryota; kingdom Metazoa; phylum Chordata; class Mammalia; order Artiodactyla; family Bovidae; genus Bos; species Bos mutus. The sequence goes on along the minus strand of NC_091640.1, from coordinate 31,053,475 downwards.
AATATGTTTATAAGTTTTTGGTGATTCTATTAAACACAAAAACACTATTTTGTAATAATGTATTAATGACCCATAGTTTGAACCTTTCAAAATGCCAGCTAGTTCAGAATTCAAGGGTCAAAGACTGGATATAATTAGAAAGCGAATAAATATATTCCTAAATCGCATCACCTGTTTAAAAGATACAGAGTTAAAATTTTGCTTCTTATGACAAACCTAGACAGTGTATTAAAAAGCAGAGACATCACCTTGCTGACAAAGGTCCATATAATCAAAGCTATGATTTTTCCAGTAGTCATGTAGGGATGTGAGAGATGGACCATAAAGAAGGCAGAGAGCCAAAGAATTAATGCTTTTGAACTGTGGTGCTAGAGAAGACTCCTAAGAGACCCTTGGACAGCAAGGAAATCAAACCAGTCAATCCTAAAGGAAATTAACTTTGAACATTCATTGGGAGGACTGATGCTAAAGCTGAAGCTCCAAAACTTTGGCCACCTGATGCGGAGAGCTGACTCATTGGGATAAAACCTTGATGCTGGGAAAGATTAAGGGCAGGAGGAGAAGGGGATGACAGAGGATGAGATGGTTGGATGGTATCACCAATTCAATGGATGAGTTTGAGCAAACTTCAGGAAATGGTGGACAGGGAAGCCTGGTGTGCTGCAGTCCACAGGGTTGCAACAGGTGGACACAACTGAATGGCTGAACAGTAACAATTAATGAAAACGCTGATACTTTTTCAGTGCAATTTACTCAATGCTTGTCCAGGCTGTTTTGTTGTTTTTTTTTTTTAAGTACATGGCCTTAATATCTATAAAGTGTAAGTAAGAGGAACTAAATCAAAATAGAAAGTTGAATCTGATCAGCTTGAAGCATTTAATAGTATCATTAATAATAGATCCATAAACTATGTCTATTTAAATACCAAAGTTGAGTTCTTAAGCAGAATAAATAAATATACTCGGTGGAATCAAAGACTTTTTAGGATGACTCATTACTTTCAACCCTGACGTTCAGCTAATGATGATACATTACATTGCATTTATTTCACATTGCATTTATATTACATTAGGAACAATCTTTATGACCTGATATTCAGGATTTTTTAAAATTTTTTCTTCCAAACTTACCCATTTTTTTAAACATTGGAAATCAAAAAGCACAAATCTGTGCACTATAATTAACATACTGCCTGAGGTTTATAAAATTCAGAAAGCAAGAACTTCCAGGATTCCTGAAGAGATCTAACCTTACGAGACAGATGGTCTGCAGCCATCTCATCAGCAGGCTTAGAATTGGGTCTAGGTAGAGGAGGCTGTGACCCCAGATGTATGATTGGAGGGGACTGGAAAATGTCTTCTGTTCCACCCCTGGCCTATAGTATTCATTATCTGCTTTAAAAAAAATTGCATTCTTACAGCTCAGGGCTGTATCTGCCAGAGTCCCCTGTCACAACTCATCCCACACATGACTGAATACATTTGTTCACAAATATTTACAAAGTACCTACCATGTTCTAAGTATTATTAAGAATACAAAGATGTATGGGCCATAAGACTGCAGAATACTAGCAAGTGACAGAAAATTAGGGACAGAAAAGCTTAGGTTCAAACCTTTTCATCACCTTTTACTGGCAGTAAGATCATGGATAAGTAACAAACTCTTAGCTTCCTGAGCTGTAAAATGGGAGGATGATAGACGCATATCTCAGGACTGCTGCTGCTGCTAAGTCGCTTCAGTCGTGTCCAACTCTGTGCAGCCCCATAGATGGCAGCCCACCAGGCTCCACCGTTCCTGGGATTCTCCAGGCAAGAATACTGGAGTGGGGTGCCATTTCCTTCTGGGTCATGATTAACTGACTGAACATATGGAAGGGACTTATGAGAGTGTTCTGCACATACTAAATGTTGAATAATTATAGATATTACTATATATATATATAGTAGATATATATTACTATACTACATATTTCTATTACTATCTATCTATCTATCTATCTATATATATATATATATATATATTTTGCCAAGCCGCATGGTTTGTGGGATCTTAATTCCTCAGCCAGAGATTAAACCTGCACCCTCAGTAGTAAAAGCATAGCGTCCTAACCACTGGATCACAAGACAATTCCAGCAACTATTTTTATTATCATTATCAGCCATAGACACTATCTCCAAGGAATTTAAAGTGAAATAGGGAGATGAGGTATGTGCATACATAACAGTGAGACAAACAGTAATAGTTCAGAAAAAGAAAAGATGTCTTTGAGATAGTTTGAGGAAAAATGTCACATTTGAGCTGGATCTTAAAGTCTGAGCAAATATTTCTTAAAAGTAGGAACTACCTTAACACCCAATCAAGATTTAGCTTACTCATTCATTCATTTATTCATTCATTCAACAAAAACACTTTTTGAGCTTAAGAGAGATACTTGAAGAGAATGGGTAGTTTTGATTACTGTGAATGAATACAGGGCTTTGTTTTGGTGGTTACATTATTTGGGTCCCTTCAAAGTCTGTTTTTAAGCTTTCCTTTGGTAGGTCTTACATAGCCTTTACTCCAGGCATTCAACTCTGCTGCTTCTGTGTGATCTCTGGATTTTGTTGAGCTTGCAAGTAATTGGTTGGACTTTGCTCAGCTCTGTGGTGACGTATCTACACATACACATATGCATACACATATACCCTGGTATTCAGCAAAGATTCAAAGGCATTCCCTTACAGGTTTCTGGAGCTCTTGTTTTTTAATTCTTTTTTTTTTTTAACTTTTATTTTATTTTTAAACTTTACAATATTGTATTAGTTTTGCAAATATCGAAATGAATCTGCCACAGGTATACCCGCGTTCCCCATCCTGAACCCTCCTCCTCCTCCCTCCCTACCTACCCTCCTCTGGGTCGTCCCAGTGCACCAGCCCCAAGCATCCAGTACCGCATCAAACCTGGACTGGCGACTGACTCGTTTCATACATGATATTATACATGTTTCAATGCTATTCTCCCAAATCTCCCCACCCTCTCCCTCTCCCACAGAGTCCATAAGACTGATCTATACATCGGTGTCTCTTTTGCTGTCTCGTACACAGGGTTATTGTTACCATCTTTCTAAATTCCATATATATGTGTTAGTATACTGTATTGGTGTTTTTCTTTCTGGCTTACTTCACTCTGTATAATAGGTTCCAGTTTCATCCACCTCACTGAACTGATTCAAATGTATTCTCTTTAATGGCTGAGTAATACTCCATTGAGTATATGTACCACAGCTTTCTTATCCATTCATCTGCTGATGGGCATCTAGGTTGCTTCCATGTCCTGGCTATTATAAACAGTGCTGCGATGAACATTGGGGTACACGTGTCTCTTTCCCTTCTGGTTTCCTCAGTGTGTATGCCCAGCAGGAGCTCTTGTTTTGAATGGCTCTTTCCTTTCTTAAGTTCTGCCCTGCAAATCTCAGCCATCTCAGCCTCCCCGAATGCAGGTCATCGTTTCCTCAATGGGTTCTGCCTTGCTGTTCCTATTGTCTATTGTTTCCAAACCAAAAGTGAGAGATTATAGAACTAACACCATTTTTCCTTCTCTGAGAGATCACAGTCCTGTAGCATCTGTTGTTTGATGTCCGTAAACAGTTGTTTTGTGTTTTTAAAATAATTTTATAATTTACTGCAAGAAGGTAAGTCTAGTCCTTCTTATTCACTTATGGCCAGAAGTACCAGTTCAAGATTAGAGATGCTGAAGAAATAAATTCTGACTCTTCTATGGTGAATAACGCCAATCAAAAGGACAAGAAACTAAGTCATCATGAGGGTCTATTAGGGTTTGTATTTAAAAAAAAAAAGAATGCCTAAAAGCATAATCTAATTTTATTTTATTCATTTGGAGGGATGTTTCTAGGGGAAAATTTCAGACCACTATCCAATTCAACATTTTTATCAATGACTTCAATTAAACAAGTCTATCAAATTTGACAGAAATATAAAGCTAAAAAGATTAGCTACTTTTCTCAGTGAATTCAGGAATTTTTCAATAGCTGGGACAAGCTAGAACTTAATGAGAATAACTGAAAAAAAAAAATTATGTTCAAAAGACCAAGGACACAAGTACAAGACAGAAAGATCTGCTGTCTTAATACAATTTACATGAGAAATATCTATCATTTAATTTGGCCAAAAGCATAATATGAACTGTGCTATCATTGATTTTTTTAATATAGGAAAAAAGAAGAAAAGAAAGAAAGGAAGGAAATGAAAAGAAAAGAAAACTTTAAGCCAAAGACAATAATCCTGACTTCAGACTCCAGAGGGCAGGAGCTTTTATGTATTCAGGTAACCTCTTAATTCCTCAGCCAGAGATTAAACCTGCACCCTCGGCAATGAAAGCATAGAGTCCTAACCACTGAATCACAGGGCAATTCCAGCTACTATTTTTATTATCATTATCAGTCATAGACACTACCGTAAAGGAATTTACACTGAATTATGGAGATGAGGTACGTGCATACATAACAGTGAGACAGACTGAGGAATAGTTCAGAAAAAGAACAATTAAAAAGGTCTCAATATGCTTTTGTGCAGTAACTTGTGTTCAGTTTCAGGCATCACATCTTAATGTGGGACAATGATAATCAAGAGTGCACCCAGAATGAGAAACCCAGCATTCAGTTGATTCTGGAGGGTGTCCCAATAAAAAACTATTTGAAAGCATCTTGTATTCAAATCAAAGAAGATAAAGCTAAGGAAAGAAATGAAGACTATCTTCAAACAGTTGAAGAGCTAGCAAATATTTGATGCTGTCAAATTGCTCTGTGTGTTTCCAGAACAGAATACTACCACTAGTGGGGAATGTTTGGGAAAATAAGTTTGCACCAAACAATGGAACAGCATCTTTTTAGAGTAGGAATGAGGTCACAAACATTGAACTTAAACAGCACACCAACCATTTAAAGTATTTTGAAGAGGTGTTTTAAGACTGCTTAGGAATTCTATTTTTTTTTTTTTTTTAGACTATTTAGTTTTAAGACTGCCTAGGAATCTGTGAACTTTCAAGCTGGATTTAGAAAAGGCAGAGGAACCAGAGATCAAGTTGCCAACATTTGTTGGATCATCAAAAAAGCAAGAGAGTTCCAGAAAAACATCTATTTCTGCTTAATTGACTATGCCAAAGACTTTGATTGTGTGGATCACAACAAACTGTGGAAAATTCTTAAAGAAACAGGAATACTAGACACCCTGACCTGCCTCTTGAGAAATCTGTATGCAGGTCAAGAAGCAACAGTTAGAACCAGACATGGAACAACAGACTGGTTTCAAATCAGGAAAGGAGGATGTCAAGGCTGTATATTATCACTGTGCTTATTTAACTTATGTGCAGAGTACATCATGTGAAATGCCAGACTGGATGAAGCACAAGCTGGAATCAAGATTGCCGGGAAAATACCATTAACTTCAGATATTCAGATGACACCACCCTTATGGCAGAAAGTGAAGAAGAACTAAAGAGCCTCTTGATGAAAGTGAAAGAGAAGAGTGAAAAAGTTGGCTTAAAACTCAACATTCAGAAAACTAAGGCCATGGCATCCGGTCCTATCACTTCATGGCAAATAGATGGGGAAACAACAGAAATAGTGGCAGACTTTATTTTTCTGGGCTCCAAAATCACTGCAGATGGTGTCTGCAGCCATAAAATTAAAAGACGCTTGCTCCTTGGAAAAAAAGCTATGACCAACCTAGATAGCATATTAAAAAGCAGAGACATTACTTTGCCATCAAAGATCCATCTAGTCAATGGTTTTTCAAGTAGTCATGTATGGATGTGAGAATTGGACTATGAAGAAAACTGAGCCCTGAAGAATTGATGCTTTTGAACTGGGGTGTTGGAGAAAACTCTTGAGGGTCCCTTGGACTGCAAGGAGATCCAACCAGTCCATCCTAAAGGAACTCAGTCCTGAATATTCATTGGAAGGACTGATGCTGAAGCTGAAACTCCATTACTTTGGCCACCTGATGCAAAGAACTGACTCATTGGAAAAGATCCTGACACTGGGAAAGATTGAAGGTAGGAGGAGAAGGGGACGACAGAGGATGAGATGGTTGGATGGTATCACCAACTCTATGGACATGAGTTTGAGTAAGCTCTGGGAGTTGGTGACAAACAGAATCCTGGCATGCTACAGTCCATGGGGTCACAAAGAGTCAGACACAACTGAGCAACTGAACGACTGAACTGAACTGAGGAGTTCTATTTCCCTTCCATCTCTATAAATACCTGACTCCTTAGTGTCAGTGAAATAGAATAAATATTTTTACTTTTCTCAAGGGCATGGCAAAAAATCTTTAGTCAGCACTGTTTTATTATTATGTCTTCTACCAAAGAATTGATAGTTTCAAACTGTGGTGCTAGAGAAGACTCTTGAGAGTCCCTTGGACAGCAAGGAGATCAAACCAGTCAATCCTAGAGGAAATCAACTCAGAACATTCATTGGAAGGACTGATACTGAAGCTCCAATACTTTGGCCACCTGATGCAAAGAGCTGACTCATTGGAAAGATCCTGATGCTGAGAAAGATCAAAGTAAGGAGAAGAAGGGGACAACAGAGGATAAAATGGTTGGATGACATCACTGACTCAATGAACACAAATTTGAGCAAATTCCGGAAGATGGTGAAGCACAGGGAAACCTGGCGTGCTGCAATCCATGGGGTCACAGAGTCAGACATGACTTAGTGATTGAACAACTTCTACACAGACCAGTGTTCTTGCAACTAGAGGGTGATCTCAAACTTTGCCACCATAGAGAAACTCCTGAGGTGGAGATAGAGGAGGGAGAAGAGACAGGAGATAATACAAAAAGCACATAAGTATTCTGTGTTGGGAGACATGAGAGTCATAAAAAATAACCCTTATGATTTCCACAGACTGGTATGAGTCTGTATACTACAAACCAACAGGCTATTGCACTCAGTGGTCTGCCTTAATACACAGTATGTTCATTCTGATACTAATTCTTGACTGTTCCAATCACTAAAATATAAAAATATAGACGTATGGCAAAATGCAGAAAACTGTTGAATAATAGGTACACAGGGATTAATTATACCATTGTCTCTATTTTTGTGTATGTTTGACAGGGTCCATACTAAAAAGTTCTTATTTTCATCAGCAGCTATCTTCAGGACATTCAGAAACATTCAGGAGAAGCACTTAAGCCTTCTTCTAACTGTGCTGTTCTGTGTGGAGGGAATATCACTAGTACAACACTCCCTGCCTCTGTGACCTCTGGTTCCAGCTTCCCCTGGGAAGGGACCTATCTGACAGGTGAGTTTGGGATAGGAAAACGCATATGCAGCTCATCCCCTTCCCTCCCCCATTTCAAGGAAAGCACCAACCTGGTCTACCATTCATACTGGAAGTTGTGCAGGAACAGCTCCAAGTTAGGAGGCTGCTCCAACGGTACCTGCTGCCAAGAGAGTAAGTCCACTTCTGGGGTGGATTATTAGGATGTCTGTTGTTAGTGTATATCTAGGTTTTTTTCATCTAATCCAAGTATTATAAAGTTGATTGTTTTCTGTCAATCTACCTGAACTTTTTGTCGTTCTCAGAGAATTCAGAACTCTGCAAAAAAAAAAAAAAAAGAAGGGTGCTTAGCCCCAGCTGCTGCTGCTGCTAAGTCGCTTCAGTCGTGTCCAACTCTGTGCCCCATGACAAGAAAGCCTTTCCATTCCTCCCCTCGCATGTTCATCTTTATTAGTCAACCTTTGTAAGAAGTTTCTTCTGAAGTGCTACATCAAGTGAGTCACTACTCACTTATGCTTCCTCTCTCAGTGCTCCGAGTATATACATATTGTATTATTTATAGAATTACATTGTCATCTGTTTTCACATCAGTTTTGCCAACTAGACAGTGCTTTCCAGAGAAAATAGCGTCTTATTCATCTGTGTATATCCAACCTTGGAATAATGTCTGGTTCTTCGTTGCTGCTAAATCACTTCAGTTGTGTCCGACTCTGTGTGACCCCATAGACGGCAGCCCACCAGACTCCCCCGTCCCTGGGATTCTCCAGGCAAGAACACTGGACTGAGTTGCCATTTCCTTCTCCAATGCATGAAAGTGAAAAGTGAAAGTGAAGTCGCTCAGTCATGTCTGACCCTCAGCGACCCCATGGACTGCAGCCTTCCAGGCTCCTCCATCCATGGGATTTTCCAGGCAAGAGTACTGGAGTGGGGTGCCATTGCCTTTTTAGTTGCTACTGCTGCTGCTAAGTCTCTTCAGTTGTGTCTGACTCTGTGCGACTCCATAGATGGCAGCCCACCAGGCTCCCCCGTCCCTGGGATTCTCCAGGCAAGAACACTGGAGTGGGTTGCCATTTCCTTCTCCAACTCAGGAAAGTGAAAAGTGAAAGTGAAGTCACTCAGTCATGTCTGACCCTCAGCGACCCCATGGACTGCAGCCTTCCAGGCTCCTCCGTCCATGGGATTTTCCAGGCAAAATACTGGAGTGGGGTACCATTGCCTTCTCCAGCCTTTTTAGTTAGGTGTTCTGTAACAGAATGAATGAATGAAGTACTTAGTCTTTTGAGTAAGTAGTTATTAATTCTGAGTAGTGGCTCCTTCTTAACACCTTAGTCATTGTTGCTGATAAAATCTAAAAGCGCTAATGCCTGAGACAACCATCATATATACCAACTGAATTTTAATTTATATTGACTTTATTAATTTAGCCTGTGGGTCCAAAAGCTATGCATTAATTTACTGGGTTCTTCGGTCATTACACTGTGGGCCAAAGAGTCAGGGATCCTGAGTTTTATCTTTGGCTCTATCACTGATACAGCTTTGCCTTTGAAGAAATCACTTAAGCAATTGGTGTCTCAATGTGTATCTATAAAATACAGACAACAATTTTATTAGTAAAGTGCTCTAATAACATACTACACATGTGTTAGTCAGTCAGTCATGTCTGACTCTGACCCCATGGATTGTGGCCCACCAGGCTCCTCTGTCCATAGAATTCTCTCGCAAGAATACTGGAGTGGTTAGCCATTCTCTTCTCCAGGGGATCTTCCCAACGCAGGGACTGAACTCAGGTCCTCCTGCATTGCAGGCAGATTCTTTACTCTCTGAGCCATGAGTGAAGCCCAAAATGTTCTAATATCCCTTGCCAACTAACTCTCTCCACATGAAACCTGTATTTTCAATTTTTAGTTATAATTTCAGACCATAGATAAACCTTAGATATACTTGAAAAGCAATTATATTTTATAGCAAGATATATATATTTTTTATATTTTCACTGGTATAAAATAATTCTTTAATATTGAAAGAATCTGAATCCATAAAGTTACCTCTGTTCAATAGTGAGGTAATCATTTATATACTTTGACTAAATTAAGGAATAAAGACAAAATCTGAATATTATTAAACTTGGTGATACTTGAAGGAAAATAGTCACATTAAAACATAATAATTTATTGGTTGAATTGTTAATTTAGAAGAAGGAAAGTCTGATACAGTATCAGAATAGCTTCTTCCTTTCTAGCAACTGGAAAATCTCCCATTGGTACATGCCTGTTTTTATAGTTATTGCATAGAAAGAAGGAAGATGAAGGAAAAGAGCTATTACTAAAATGAACAAACCATCTGTATCCAAGACTCCAATTTACCCAAACAATATCCATTCTCTTCTTTTTCCTAAATATAAAACTTCAATTTTATTCCAAGCAGCAAGATTCTTGGGTTAAAAAATATTTTCCAGCCTCCCTTGCAGCTAGCTAGGTACAGCACTGAAGTTGAGTTCTGCCCAATAAGATGATGACAAAAACGGTTGATGTGCTTTCAGAGATTCCAGAGAACCCCTAAAAGGCCAAAAGATATTTATCACATCCCTGTTGCCCCTTGTCTTCCCCCTTTATATCTGGAATGCGGACATGATAACAATCTCCAGGAATCATTTTGTAGCTTTGAGGGTGGAAACCAGTGCTAAGGATAACGGAGCAGTAAATTAGAATGAGCCTGGGTCCCAAGAACCATCATAGAATCATCTTATCAGTCCCTGGGGTTTCCCGAGTATTAACTACCTCAAAACTTCCTTTCTGTGAGGAAAATGAACCCTTCATTTCTTAAAGCCATTATGAGAAGGATGTAGATTCTAGCTGTCAAATGTGATTTCTAAGTGTCACACCACATCCTACCTCAAAAGAAAGACAATCCCAGACCCACATAACTTTAAAAGTTTGGGGGGACAAGAAAAGCATGATGAGATGTCTTACTGCTTTCATTTGCCAAGTATATTTTAAAATCTCATACTGAGAAAGGATCAACTACCCTTAGAAACTCTGCATGGGGTCATGGCCCAAGGGAAATTTGTCTTATTTTCAACAGTCATCCAAACGAAACAGCTCTCCACCTAGTACAAAAACAAGACTCAGTTTAATTTTAAACACCTGTGACCCCATGAGGTATATGATACTGGCTCTGATGGATATTGTTATCATTTTTTTTTATCATTACAAGTATCTGTTCATAGATATGTTTCTCCCTCAACTGTGAGTTTCTTGAGAGCTGCGATGATCAAATTAGTCATTGTGTCTTGAAGGAACAGGCACTCCATAGATGCAAGTTGAATGAATGAGTGATTGAATGCATGAGTGAATGAATGAATTCCTAGGGCCTGAAGTTCTCGGGGACAAACTACAGAAGTTAACTAAATTCTGATGCGAGGACTGGGGGGAATGAAAACCTTCAGCAAGTGTGAAGCATGTCCAAAAGCCAACAAGAACCAGTTCATCCTTCTCGCTGCTGGAAAAAGTGGTGAGTAAGATGAGAGTAAGAAAGGAGAGAACTTCCCCTCCCTCTATATTCAAGAAAGAGACATTTCACATTAAAAAGATGGTACTGATTACACCACTGCTTAATCTTTTCAATATTATGACAACAGGAATCTTTGTATCCTTGTTTGATGTAGGAAAACAATCTACACTTAGAGCCATAGGAAAAACCATAAACTTGATGAGAAGGGGCTTGCAGGGTGAAGAGATAGTCATCATGTAGAGGGAAGCATTTCTGTCAGAGGGGAAAACATGGTGGCATGAAAAGTTTGGAGCATTTGAAGGGTCTTTACTACTCCATGTTATGACTGTGTCCAAGCACAAAATTCTGATCAAATTATCAAAAGAAAATTCTAAAATGAGTCCTCAAAGTGGCTTTTGTCTTCAAACACATTGCTCAAAAGAAATCTTTAAATAAAGTTCAATATGCAAAACAACAAAAGTGGAACTTCCTGGTTGAAGAGGCAGGTGAGAGACACAAGGACTACCTGTTTCCCGTCCCTCCATCTACCACATCCTCATGCTGCCCTTGGTGAAGAAAGCACAGTTTGAAAACGACTCAGGACTGTCTCCTCGATTAGCCCACACATAAACCCATAGGCTACGGAAATATTCATTCCTTTACTCATTTCCCAGCAGCCAAAAGCCCATTAGCCCCAGACAAGAAGCTTAAAACTTGAGAGCCTGGAGTCAAAATCCCTCCCCTCTCCCTGCTGTGATTTTACCTGCCTGCTGTTCCTCAAAATGAAGCAAGAGACTAAATTATTTTTTTAACATTTGGCTGAATGTATTCACTTCATTTGATAGCATACCTGAGTTTTAAAAAAGTAATTTGTTAAATGGATTATGCAAAGTTTGAGCATTACTGACTAACATCTTCCCTCACATATGCTTATGTTAACTTCCCAAAACAGCCTTTGGCCATCAGAAAGACAAGGAGAGAGTCCAATTAGCTGCCTTGGTCCATTCTCCTTGATCAAACAACCTATTTGGTGATTCACATTCTTTCAGTTTCTCAGGTATAAATGTGATTTAGTGCCTTCCTATCTGGACACCAGATGTTTTATTTGAAAATAGTTACTAGAATATAAATGGAATGAAAACTAATCACGTTTTTATAAATTCAAATAAGGTAGTTTGTTTCTTTGAGAAAATCTTTGGTGACTGAGCAAGGAAAGGAGTATTTTCATCAGATGAAACTTGGGCATTGCACAAGAAAGCCCTGTGTAATCTTTCCACATAGCTTTGGGCACTCCATAAATATTAAACAGCAACAGTAAAACCACCATGGCCATGACCTGCAATACCTCTGGATTCTCTTGGCTTCTCATGAACGCTGTCTACCTATCTAATGGTATAATGTTTGTTAGAGAAAATCTAAAGTGTAATAGTCTGTCTCTACTTAATAGGAGAGGGAAGTAAGGTTCCTGTCAAGCAAGTTTAAAACTTTGAGTATTTCTTTATAGATACAGATAATAAATTTAGTTACTTCTCCTGTGCTCAGTTGTTTAGTAGGGATAACTTAGAATTGGAATGTTGTTGTTAAAGCAAATTTCAATTATAAGAACAAATACAGTGTATTTTTCAAGTTTATTTATTGTAAGGGGGAAATCAGTGAAAGTGGCCAAAGGATATAAACTTCCAGTTATAATAACATTCTGGGGATCGAATGTATAGCTGGTGACTGCAGTTAACAATATTTTACTGTGTATTCAAAAGTCGCTAAGAGAATAAATCTTAAAAGTTCTCAAAAAATCTTTATAACTATGCGAAATGATATATGTGTTAACTAATCTTACTGTGGTAATCATTTAACAATATATACATATACTGAATCATTATGATATACACCTTAAACTTAAACAGGATTATATGTCAAATTATGTTAATATATTAATAAAGCAGGGGAAATTTTTGCTTATTATATTTGTTTGCAAGGGCTGCCATAGCAAAGTACAACTGATTGGGTGGCTTGAACAACAAGGTTTTCTCACAGTTCTAAAAGCTAGATATCTGAGTTGGAGGTTGGTTTCACCTGAGGCCAGTCTCCTTAGCTTATAGATGGTGATCTTCTCTCTGTGTGTTCACATGGTCTTCCCTCTGTGTTTATTTGTGTTCTAATCTTTTCTTCTTATAAGGACACCTGTCATATTGGATTCGGGTCAACCCATATGACCTCATTTAAATTTAATTACATTTTTAAGGCCTTATCTCCAAATATAGTCACATTCTGAAGTATCTAGAGTTATAATTTCAACATATGAATTTTAAGAGGATGTAATTTGTCCCATAACACTTACTTTAATTTGAAGGAGCCTCATGCTCACTTACTATAAATCCCTCATTTTGTATTTGAGGAAATCTGATCTAGGGAAGTAAAGGGACGTGCACAAGAAGAGATTTGCCATAAGGACAGAATGAGACAGGGACAGGAGAGTCCATTGTTCTTTTTCTGAAAATTTAGAGAGGGAAAAAACTGTTCCGTGAAAACTTGGCTGTGTGCAGTGGAGCTGTAGTGTAAAAGTCATTCCACTTGATCTATGGATTGGACATGGTGAAGTTTACACTAGAACTGGACACTTCCTCTTAGTCCCAGATGTAATTGCACTGACTTATGATTTATGAGCAAAACTACGCGACTTCACTTACCTATCAAAGAGTGCATACATTCTAGGTATCCTCAAGACAATCCACAGGGAGCAGGAAGAAAATATTAGAATTCCTATATCATCTTTTTCATGCTAAAGTGAGAAACAAATTCGTTTAGATGCATTAAATATATGAATTGACACTGGTCCAGTGTCATGTGGCACTGAGGGGAGAAAAGACATTTTCCAGAGCAGCACTGTAAGAAGTTGCCACGACTTACAGCTTATAATCATGTGTCTGGTTAAATGAATATATGGTTTATATTATCCAGTTTGAAATAGATTATCCCTCTCAAAAATGAACAAATGGCTTTAAAACATTCTTTCAAAGAAACAGCAGATTGAAGACAGCATAAATAATACAGCACAAGTAAATAAGAAAATGGCTGAGCTGAATACTTTTCTTCCTAGTAGAAGCTCATCATCAAACACAATATAAGGTAAAAGCAGTGATGACCTAATTACACCTGACATACTGACTGAATGAATCACATTCTTTTCTTTTTAAAAGAGAGAAAAAAAAAACCTTATGTGATTTTATATGATTAATAGAAAAAAACCTTATTTTTAAAATATAGCTTATTTTATCTTTATTTCATCCTTTACACACTTAATTATGATCATGTGCTCATCATGTGCAAACATGTACATCGGATACAATAATTCACTACATATATGTTTTACAACATTCACAATGAGGACATGTGTGAACATTTACATATTGCATATCCTCATTCAAACTATTTTTGCTGCTGTATGACCTAAAATGTTTGGCCATTGACCATAGCAGTTGAAATGGTGAAAGGCAGAGGAGGTGCTTTTCCACAGCAGGCGCCCTGACTTTCTTCAACAGCTTCCTGGTACTCAGCAGATCTGGATTTTGGTGCATCGTTTTTGGTTTTAGTTTTTCATTAAATTTTAACATACATACAAATTTGCATAGATCACAATGATTTTTCCCAACATGAGCACCGCATGTCTGCAATACCCAGATCAAGAAATAGAACAACTGCAAGACACCAGGAGCTCCTCTCACGCCCCCTTCAAATCTCTAGATGAGCCAAGGAAAATAACTATCATGTGTTTACACCATAATTTAGTTATGCTTGCTTTTAAACTATGTTTAAGTGGAATCATGCTATCTTTTCATTTTTGTCATTTAGGAGTTCTTTATATATTCTGAATGAAACCTCATTATGTATACATATGAATGTATACATATGAAAATATGTATACATTTATATGTTTTAAAAATATCTTCTCCCATTCTGTGGTTTGGCTTGCCCTTTTACTCTTTTAATGATGTCTTTTGATGAACAGGAGTTCATTTGAATATAATTCTAATGTATCAAAAATGTTTATGTCTTATTTAAGTAATCATTGGAGCTTCCCTCGTGGCTCAGATGGTAAACTACCTGCTTGCAATGCTGGAGACCCGGGTTCAATCCCTGGGTGGGGAAGATCCCCTGCAGAAGGAAATGGAAACCCACTCCAGTATTCTTGCCTGGAAAATCCAATGGACAGAGGAGCCTGGTGGGCTATAGTCCATGGGGTAGAAAAGAGTTGGACACAACTAAGCGACTTCACTTGTACTTTTTTCACTATGTATTTCAAATACTCTCCTTTCCCATTGGACAGCATTGTCACCTTTTTCATAGGTGGTTGTTGTTGTTGTTCAGTTGCCCAGTCATGTCTGACTCTCTGTGACCCCATGGACTGCAGCAGGCCAGGCCTCTCTGTCCCTCACCATCTCCCAAAGTTTGCCCAGGTTCATGTCCATTGCATCAGTGACGCCATCCAGCCATCTCACCCTCTGAAGCCCTCTTCTCCTTCTGCCCCCAATCTTTCCCAGTATCAGGGACTTTTTCAATGAGTCAGCTGTTTACATCAGATGACCAAAATACTGGAGTTTTAGATTCAGCATTAGTCCTTCCAAGGAGTATTCAGGGTCTATTTCCCTTAAGATTGACTTGTTTGATCTCCTTGCTGTCCAAGGGACTCTCAGGAATCTTCTCCATTCAAAGGCATCAATTCTTTGGCGCCCTGCCTTCTTTACGGTCCAGCTCTTAAAACAATCGTACATGACCACTGAGAAGACCATAGCCTTTGTTGACAGAGTAATGTCTCTGCTCCATTGATTCCAGCAATGAATCATGGTTTTGGGTTTAAAATGTAAATTTTAATTTTCATAACTTACATTAAATTTACTCTCAGATATTTGATGTTTTCTGTTCCTATTGTAACGGCATCATTTTTAAATGTCAATTTCTAATTTTTTTTGTTGATACAGAGAAAAGAAATCTGTGTTAGCAAAAGATCTTTTATCCAGATAGCATACTAAATTTACTTACTAATTCTAATTTTTTTTCTTATACTCTGTAACCTTACTAAATTCATTTTTTAATTATGATGGCTTGTCTCTGGATTCATTTAAATTTTTGACAAGATCATGTTCTCTGTAATGTAAATATTTTATTTCTTCCTTTCCAATGCATATGACTTATATACATATGTATTATTTTTTTGCTTTGGCTCCATCCCTTCATTCTTTCTGGAGTTATTTCTCCACTGATCTCCAGTAGCATATTGGGCACCTACCGACCTGGGGAGTTCCTCTTTCAGTATCCTATCATTTTGCCTTTTCATACTGTTCATGGGGTTCTCAAGGCAAGAATACTGAAGTGGTTTGCCATTCCCTTCTCCAGTGGATCATATTCTGTCAGACCTCTCCACCATGACCCGTGCATCTTGGGTGGCCCCACACGGCATGTCTTAGTTTCATTGAGTTAGACGTGGCTGTGGTCCGTGTGATCAGATTGACTAGTTTTCTGTGATTATAGTTTCAGTGTATCTGCCCTCTGATGCCCTCTCACAACACCTACCGTCTTTACTTGGGTTTCTCTTACCTTGCACAGACCGCACAGAAGCGCAGCCGAGAGGAGCTACCCCTCGCCCAAGGTCAGGGGTGGCGGCCGAGAGTGCCAGGCTGCGTGGATGTGACTGGTGATAGAAGCAAGGTCCAATGCTATAAAGAGCAATATTGCATAGGAACCTGGAACGTTAGGTCCATGAATCAAGGCAAATTGGAAGTGGTCAAACGAGATGGCAAGAGTGAACGTCGACATTCTAGGAATCAGAGAACTAAAATGGACTGGAATGGGTGAATTTAACTCAGATGAGCATTATATCTACTACTGTGGGCAGGAATCCCTTAGAAGAAATGGAGTAGCCATCATGGTCAACAAAAGAGTCCAAAATACAGTACTTGGATGCAATCTCAAAAACGACAGAATGATCTCTGTTTGTTTCCAAGGCAAACCATTCAATATCACAGTAATCCAAGCCTATGCCCCAACCAGTAACGCTGAAGAAGCTGAAGTTGAACAGTTCTATGAAGACCTACAAGACCTTTTAGAACTAACACCCAAAAAAGATGTCCTTTTCATTATAGGGGACTGGAATGCAAAAGTAGGAAGTCAAAAAACACCTGGGGTAACAGGCAAATTTGGCTTTGGAATATGGAATGAAGCAGGGCAAAGGCTAATAGAGTTTTGCCAAGAGAACACACTGGTCATAGCAAACACCCTCTTCCAACAACACAAGAGAAGACTCTACACATGGACATCACTAGATGGTCAACACCAAAATCAGACTGATTATATTCTTTGCAGCCAAAGATGGAAAAGCTCAATACAGTCAGCAAAAACAAGACCGGGAGCTGACTGTGGCTCAGACCATGAACTCCTTATTGCCAAATTCAGACTTAAATTGAAGAAAGTGGGGAAAACCACTAGACCATTCAGGTATGACCTAAATCAAATCCCTTATGATTATACAGTGGAAGTGAGAAATAGATTTAAGGGCCTAGATCTGATAGATAGACTGCCTGATGAACTATGGACTGAGGTTCATGACATTGTACAGGAGACAGGGATCAAGACAATCCCCATGGAAAAGAAATGCAAAAAAGCAAAATGGCTGTCTGGGGAGGCCTTACAAATAGTTGTGAAAAGAAGAGAAGCAAAAAGCAAAGGAGAAAAGGAAAGATATAAGCATCTGAATGCAGAGTTCCAAAGAATAGCAAGGATAGATAAGAAAGCCTTCCTCAGTGATCAATGCAAAGAAATAGAGGAAAACAACACAATGGGAAAGACTAGAGATCTCTTCAAGAAAATTAGAGATACCAAAGGAACATTTCATGCAAAGATGGGCTAGATAAAGCACAGAAATGGTATGGACCTAACAGAATCAGAAGATATTAAGAAGAGGTGGCAAGAATACACAGAAGAACTGTACAAAAAAGAGCTTCACGACCCAGATAATCATGAGGGTGTGATCACTCACCTAGAGCCAGATATCCTGGAATGTGAAATCAAGTGGGCCTTAGAAAGCATCACTATGAACAAAGCTAGTGGAGGTGATGGAATTCCAGTTGAGCTATTTCAAATCCTGAAAGATGATGCTGTGAAAGTGCTGCACTCAATATGCCAGCAAATTGGAAAACTCAGCAGTGGTCACAGGACTGGAAAAGATGAGTTTTCATTCCAATCCCAAAGAAAGGCAATGCCAAAGAATGCTCAAACTACCACACAATTGCACTCATCTCACACACTAGTAAAGTAATGCTCAAAATTCTCCAAGCCAGGCTTCAGCAATACGTGAATTGTGAACTTCCAGATGTTCAAGCTGGTTTTAGAAAAGGCAGAGGAACCAGAGATCAAATTGCCAACATCTGCTGGATCATCGAAAAAGTAAGAGAGTTCCAGAAAAACATCTATTTCTGCTTTACTGACTATGCCAAAGCTTTCGACTGTGTGGATCACAATAAATGTGGAAAATTCTGAAAGAGTTGGGAATACCAGAACACCTGACCTGCCTCTTGAAAAACCTGTATGCAGGTCAGGAAGCAACAGTTAGAATTGGACATGGAACAACAGACTGGTTCCAAATAGGAAAAGGAGTATGTCAAGGCTGTATATTGTCACCCTGCTTATTTAACTTATATGCAGAGTACATCATGAGAAATGCTGGTCTGGAAGGAGCACAAGCTGGAATCAAGATTGCCAGGAGAAATATCAATAACCTCAGATATGCAGATGACACCACCCTTATGGCAGAAAGTGAAGAGGCACTAAAAAGCCTCTTGATGAAAGTGAAAGTGGAGACTGAAAAAGTTGGCTTAAAGCTCAACATTCAGAAAACTAAGATCATGGCATCTGGTCCCATTACTTCATGGGAAATAGATGGGGAAACAGTGGTTGACTTTATTTTTCTGGGCTCCAAAATCACTGCAGATGGTGACTACAGCCAGGAAATTAAAAGACACTTACTTTTGAAAGGAAAAGTTATGACCAACCTAGATAGCATATTCAAAAGCAGAGACATTACTTTGCCGGCAAAGGTTCGTCTAGTCAAGGCTGTGGTTTTTCCAGTGGTCGTGGATGGATGTGAGAGTTGGACTGTGAAGAAAGCTGAGCACCGAAGAATTGATCCTTTTGAACTGTGGTGTTGGAGAAGACTCTTGAGAGTCACTTGGACTGCAAGGAGATCCAACCAGTCCATTCTAAAGGAGATCAGTCCTGGGTGCTCATTAGACGGACTGATGCTAAAGCTGAAACTCCACTACTTTGGCCACCTCTGCAAAGAGTTGACTCATTGGAAAAGACTCTGATCCTGGGAGGGATTAGGGGCAGGAGAAGAAGGGGACAACAGAGGATGAGATGGCTAGATGGCATCACCAACTCGATGGACATGAGTTTGGGTGAACTCCGGGAGTTGGTGATGGACAGGGAAGCCTGGTGTACTGTGATTCATGGGGTTGCAAAGAGTTGGACATAACTGAGTGACTGAACTGAACTGATGTATTATTTGTCATTAATGTACCAACTAAGACCTTCAGTTCACTATTGAACAGATGTACCAATAGCATCAATAGTCATGGGTGATTTCCATGTCTCATTCTGTCTCATGGGAGATCTTCCACTATTTCATCAGAATTATGATATTTGCTCACCACTTTTTTTTTTAATCTTTTGTAGGTAATGCAAAAATAACATCAGGAAGTACCTTTCTGCTTACGTTTTGTTAGGAGTTTAATGATAAATAAGTTTACTTGAATTTTATCGTAAACTTTTCCTGCATCTATTCATATGATGAATTATGTTTTTTGAGATTTGCTTAATAATATAAAGTATTAAAGAGCATGCAAGGCAGCTAATTAACAAAAAATATATATTTTATGGATTAAAAAAATAAAAACCCTTACATTCCTGGAATAAAGCTGTGATGTGCTACCTACTGTCATGCTATTGGATTCAATTTGGGTTAGGATTTCTATATCTAAGCTGTTGAAACACATGAGTTTATAATTTTTCTTTCTTTTAATGATCTTGTCAGTTTAAAGATCAAGATTATAGATTAAACCACCTCAAAAAAAAAAAAAAATATATATTTTTTCTATTTATATCCTCTGGAAGAGTTTAAGATTCATGCTATTTCTTGCTTCCATATTGACAAACTGTATTTATAAAGATATCTCAGGGCTTTTATAATAAAGTTTTTATTAACAAAATCAATTTTTTCAGCTAATATAGGTATACTTAAATATTTTCATTTCTCCTGTCAATTGTGGTAAATTATGTTTTTGAAGAATTGATCTTTTTTCTGAATTTTTTAATATATTGACATAAAATTGCTTATAATATCTTATTTTCTTAATTTGGGTTTGCAGTAATGCCTTCTGTTTCATTCTTGACATTAGTAATTTGTATTTTCTCTATTTTTTAATCTCAGTTGATCTTTCTAAGGGTTTATCAACTTTATTAATGTTTGCAAGGAACCAATTTTTGGTTTGGTTTATTTATTCTGTTTTACATTCATTTTCTATCTCATTGGTTTCTGCTCTCATCTTTATTATTTTGTCCCTTCTGCTTAGATTTGACTTCCTGTTTCTATTTTCTAGCTTCTTGAGATAGAAGTTTAAATCATGAATTTTCAGTTTTTATTATTTTTTAAGGTATGCATTAAAGCCTCTAAATTTTTCTCTGAGTACTTCTTTAGCCACATGCCACAAATTTTGATATACTGTATTATTATCATTCAGCTCAAAACATTTTCTAATTTCTATTACTGTTTCTTCTTCGCCTATTGGTTATTTAAGAGGCTATCAGTCAACTGAAAAAGCAGTTGAGAATTTTCTGATTACCTGTTTGTTATTCATTTTGATGTTATTTATATTGTAGATAGAATATATGCCCTGAATAATTTTAATCTTTTGACATTTATTGGGGTTTGCTTTTAACCAATACATCATCTATGATGTTAAGTGTTTACTGTGCACTTAAAAATCTTAAATTTGGATGTTGCTGGATGCAGTGTTATGTATATGTCAATTACAGTAAGTCATGCAGATATTCTATATCCTTAATGACACTGACATATTTCTATATCATTTTTTATTTCTACCATTTGCTTTATTTTAAACTATATTATTGGGTATATACAAATTTAGGATTGCAATATATTCCTCTTGGTCTGGCTTATTTGTAGTTGTGAAATGTCTCACTTAATCTCTGGTAATACTTACTTTAAAGATTTTTTTGTCTGGTATTAGTAACTATATCAGCTTCCTTTGGTTGATGCTTTGTCATGTTTTCTTTTACTTTAAACTATTTCTTTTAGTTTAGACTCTATGTTTAAGATGTACCTCTTGTAATCAACACATATTTAAATTTTTGTTTTTCAGAAAAATCTCACCATTTTAGTCTTTTATTGATAGAATTTACTTCATTTACATTTAATATAATTAATGATATAATGGGTTTATACATAACATCTTACTATTTGTTCTTTACTTGATCCATCAGATTTATGTTTTTCTTTTTTCTTTCGTTCAGTTAGATCTAATTATATGCTTGTCAGATATTTTCTGTGGTCCCACATATTTACTGCGTGCTTATCCCTATTTCCATTCTCTTTTCTATGTATACTTGACTTGGGGATATACTCTATTGATCTGCCTTCTAGTTCTCGTGTCTAGTCTACGTTAAACCCATCTACTGTGTACTTAATTTCATATCATGTATCTTTTACTTCTGAAATTTCTATTTGCTTTTTTCTACATTCTCTGATGAAATTTTTCATTTTTTAATCTATATTTCTTTCTTTTTTTTCTTGAGTATAATAATAAACTTCTTTGAAAGCCCATGTTATTTAATTATAATATCTATATCACCTATAAGTCTGTTTCTACAGCCTGATTTTTTTCTTGCAGTGATGTTATATGACCATGTTTCTTGACATATATAATGAGTTTTATTTAAATGACAGACATGGTAGCCAGAATCTTTCACCAGAGAAAGTTAATCACTTCTACTAGGTATAATAGACTCAAGGGAAGGGCGATTCCCCTTATGTACTTAGGGACTCTGCTGAGTTTAGGCTGTGTTGCAATTTTAGTAAGACAGTCTAGTTCGAATTAAACCTGGTCCCTAAAGCAAGGCACTTTTAAAAGCAAAAGTTTTTAAGAGAGTCTAGTGAATCTTTTGTTTCTCTAGAACCAAGAGTCTCTTGGAAATGCCTCTCTGTATTTGTTAGTTTCACAGATTTCCTTCAGAATTTGGAATATATCTTGAGGAGAAAAGTAATCAAGTGTTTAAGACTCCTTGAACCAAAAATTTCAGCCAATGCCTGGAACCTATGCTGCTGCTGCTGCTACATTGCTTCATTCGTGTCCGACTCTGTGCAACCCCATTGACAGTAGCCCACCAGGCTCCCCCGTCTCTGGGATTCTCCAGGCAAGAACACTGGAGTGGGTTGCCATTTCCTTCTCCAATGCATGAAAGTGAGAAGTGAAAGTGAAGTTGCTCAGTCTTGTCCAACTCTTAGTGACCCCATGGACTGCAGCCCACCAGGCTCCTTCATCCATGGGATTTTCCAGGCAAGAGTACTGGAGTGGGGTGCCATTGCCTTCTCCGTTCAAAAAACAGAGAGAATGAAAATTGTTAGCTAATCTCTAAAAGGTTCTCTCCTCTCCAGAACTTTAATCTGTTTCTCTTTACTTCTCCATTTCTTCGATGTCTTTAAACACAGGGATTTTTATGTGTGTTTTATCCGTCTTTTCTGACTGTCCTCAGCAGGAATGCAAGTTTGACATAACTATTCCATTCTACCCAGTGGTGGGAGTCCTCAGTCTCCGTTTGGGAAGTAAAAGAACAAACAGTCTTAATTACTTGCTACCTCAAAAGAGTTTTTAATTTTAAGTTCCACTAAGGAGTTTTTCTTCTTTAGTTGTTTTATGAGGAAAGGATTACTTTAGGGCCAATATTCATTTTTAAAGTCCTGTTTGTTTAAAGGCTGAGGGCAACATGAACCAGCAAAGTTGAATAATCCTTTTGTAATTTGAAATCTAGCCAGGCACATGGTAATTATAAAAAGCAACCAGTTAAATGAACATAAAGCAAGCTGACAAGAATTCTGCAGAACATGGTGACTTGTATAATGTTCCCTTCTCACTGTCAAGTAGAAACTCTCTGTTGTATTAACTAAATGTCAGATGGAGTAGTTGAGAACACTGTGGGCTTCTTAAATGTACTACAAACATAATTTGCCAACTTTTTCTGCTACAGGACCAAGTTATTCATAAAAACTACTTTTTCGTTATATAGTAACAAAAATTATATATTATTTCATTAGGATATGAAAATTACATAAAGTAAAATACTCATATGAATATCTCTCTCTCTGAGGAGGTTACTGTGAAATTATTATGCATTATATTTTTAATAAGAGAATAATCTTTTCCTTCAAGTATTGAAAGATGCCCAATGAATCTTAGAATAATGTATTAAATTTTTCCTATTAACATAAATAAATTCTGCCCTTCTATATTATTTTAACTTATAACCACTAATAATAATAATAATATCAATAGCTTTAATCTAATCATGTCTAAAGATTTTTAAATGCATATTATGGATCAAGCCTAGTGCTTACTGCTCATATGTACCATCCCACTGAGTCATTGCATCAGCTGTGTAATTTTTACTTAATTTTATAGATAAGGAAACTAAGTTGAGGCTCATACACAGGTTTGTTTGATACCAAAGGTAATACTCTTCACCACAACTGTCTTTGAGAATAAATGAAAGCTGATGTATGGATTTTCAATTTAATAGGTACCTACTTCTTGTTCAGTTTCACCAGATGGATAGACTAG
The DNA here is from genome assembly GCF_027580195.1 of Bos mutus. Taxonomy (NCBI): domain Eukaryota; kingdom Metazoa; phylum Chordata; class Mammalia; order Artiodactyla; family Bovidae; genus Bos; species Bos mutus. The sequence continues at coordinate 31,029,794 of NC_091640.1, read as the reverse complement.
TAAAGAGCAAAAAGTGTAAGTTAAATTTATCATTTCTCTCACTGTGAGAGGCTCAGATAAATGTTGACTGCAGAAAAAAGGTAGCAGCTAAAATGAGTTTCTGGCATTATCAGAAGATGACAATTTTCTGTCCCATCTCTGTCTAACAGAAACGGAAAAGGCTGACCTTATCATTTCTTCTTACCCCTGCTCTTTCACCCAAGATGGTCCTCTGTCCCTACTTTCTTGCTTCCACTTCAGTGTCTAGTGGACTAATCTGATTCCAACAACCCAGAGTCTAATAAAAGGAACTGTATTAATCCAATCAGCTGTCAGACTAGGTCTATAGGGTTGCATTTCCTGATTGCTTGCATAAAACCATAACAAAGAATGACCTCTAACCCTTTTACCTGCTTTTCCTTTTCACCTAGGCTTTTAGTTATTATTACCATCATGGTTAATTTTGCTGCTGCTGCTATTATTATTATTATTGTTCATGTGTCTTAATTAATGCTTTCATTGTACACCATTTAGCCAGACATGTCTACCTTACTGATATTTCCCCACCATATGCCTCTTTCTTGTTAGTCTTAATAGAGATATCAAAGACTCCAATCTCATCATAAATTAATTCAACTTCCTTTGGGATACTTAAAAGTTTTAGGTCTCTATAAAAGCATCTGCTATAAATTTACTTATTTTTTTCTATTCTGTAGTTTCTATGTCATTTGTTAATCAAAATAATAAGAATAAAGGTACACCTTTAATAATAATCCCCATGCCCATGTTATTTGCATGCTATTCAGTTTTAATTCTTCTGGTCTTATTATCATTTCATTATTCAAAGTAATCCTTTTCTCTTTCCTCAGATTGAATCAACTTACAGTTAAAAGTATTTTTAACGATTTCAGAAATTTCCTTAGATAAATTATATATATTATAGTCTAGCTTCTGTAAGTAACACTTCTGAACATAACCCCCCTAAACACTGGCAGATAATACTCTAGGAAATAGGGATCAGTGTAGCCAGGCAACAATTTCAAAATCATCACATGGTCAAGCGGTAAGGTGGATATGAAAAATGCAGGCAGAGGTTCTATAGAACCTCTCTGGAGGGGATGTCTTAATATATTAGCATTACAAAAATGTCTCTGGCTCCCCAATCTTAAATACATAATTTGTGAATAATATTATGGGTGTGCAGCTGGCAGTGAAGTGTGATATATTGTTAATGCTTTTTGCAAATGTTAGAGTGGATATCTATCAAGTCTCTATTGTCTCTGATGGCTTTCATATAGCACAGTCCAAAAAAACACTTCGATCTCCGGTTAAACTAGAGATTTTACTGTTCTGCAGATCATTAGAATTTTTATTACATCTAAATAATAAAAGCTATTATTAGGGTCAATTCATAGCTATAGAGTTTGCAATTTTAGGATTTCCTCTATGGATTTGGCTTGTACTCTCTGGAATCTAAGCTTTTATTTGGGGTTGGGGGAGAGATGTTAACTTTTTGTAGTTTCCTTGTATAGGAAGACAGCCCTGATAATAGCCAAATACTGTGCTAGAGAGCTAAGCATATTAGTTTCCAATTAACATTCCCCACCCAAACTCATCTCAATTTTTCTCCGGCTGAAGGAGATGGGGCTATACTGAAGGGTTGTACTTATAAAGTGATTATGAAATTTTCTTCTGTCACTCAGTTTTGTGTGATATCTCTGGGCAATTTCTGATGTTGCTGCTGTAGCAACAGCATATTTAGTGCTTGTCAGTGACAGGAGCATTTTGAAATTGTGAGGGAGGAGCCATGATTTATAATGTGCTACAAATTGCTCTCAGCGCTAGAATACAAATTCAAATATGATAGTTGATACCAATCTGCAATGTATTTTGGAGTAATCCCAATTGCTTATGAAAATCCCTTGATGGTTTAGGGATACATTTTGTCTACCAAACAGTCACTCTGACTGCATTGAGGATTCAGACACAATTTTTTAAATGCAGAAGGCAGAAGGGATTTCAGAATAAATTAGATTTTTTAAAACCCCAAGTGTTCAAAATAGAGGCATCTTTGCTTTAAGCATCAAGACCCTGTAAGACTCTGCATATAGGGTAGCTCTGAGAAAAATTCCATTCCTAGTAAATATGACTGGCAATATCAACTGAGTATGACTTTAAATGACATGTGTTTGGTAGGCATTTTCCTACATGAAGAGTGAACAGTGTATTTCTCATCATTTCTTTTCACAACATCTTTATTGAGCAAGAACAAGTATGTTTGTATGTGCCAACCTCCACACACACACAATCCACTGGCAGGTGTTTCTACAACAGCCTAAAGAGTGCCAGAGTGGAAACAAATATGCAATGTGGCTATTTGAACCAACAGAGCTATCTCATATTTTGATTGTTTAGACTCCAACACATCTATAATGTGTTACTTGTTTAGAATTTGAGAATAAATTTATCATAAACAAATCTCAAGTTCAAGTGTCTGTATCTAAATTGAGAGGAGAAAAGCATGTAGACAGAGGTAGCTAGACTAATAGCACACTGGCACCAGCAGTGGGAAGGATCACTCCCAATGGGCTTGACTTGAACCATGATTATCTCAATGGGATGGCCAGCAAGAAGGCACTGTGGGGTGGGAAACAAAGGGGCAGACTTTTCATGGCAATGAGGGTGGTCCTCACCCTTGGAAAGTCCCATGAGGATTCCTCAACACTAAGCCCTAGAAGGATAGACTGCAATTTATTGATTCTTCATCATGTTATACATGGGGAGGAGGTCAATAGATCCTTCTCGTGTTGTACGTTAAAGCTTTGTAGCATTTGCTCTGGCTGCCATAACAGAATAGTGCGGACTGGGTGGCTTAAACAACTGAAATGTATTTTCTCACCATTCTGGAGGCTAGAAGTCTGAGATCAAGTTGTCAACAGTTTTGTTTCTTCTGAGGCCTCTCTCCTTGACTTGTAGATGATCATTTTCTCCCCATGTCTACACATCATACCCCATTGGTGTGTATCTGTGTCCTGATTTCCTCTTCTTACAAGGACACCAGTCATGCTGAATTCTTGCCCATCCAACTGACCTCATTTTAACCCAAATACTTCCTTAAAGGCCCTATCTTCAAATTTAGTGATACTCTGAAGTACTAGGAGTTAGGAATTTTGATATGTGAATTTGAAGAGAGACAGAATTCAGTGCATAACAAGCCTAGGCATTGATATTAATAATATTTCACCTCTACTGAGCTTCCCAATTTATTGTGATTTTGCAATATTAGTCATGAATACGTTGACATATTTGGGCACCCTCTGCTTGATATGGTAAGAACACAGTGTTGAGGAAGCAGTAGAGGACTTGACACTTCTTGATCCCACAATGTATCAGTCAGTATCACATGTGCAGTTAAGCTGTGGAGGACAGTATTATAGCTCAAGCTTGGCCATGTGACTTGCTTTAGCCAATAAAATGTGGGTGGAAGTGAGGTGTTCCTCTTCCAAGCAGAAGCAGAAGAGCCATTGCATGGCCCCACCATGCTAGCCTTTCATTTGGCAGTAAGTCATGTTTTCTCAGAGAAGGCACAAAACATGAGTAAAATGAGCCTTTGTTGTTGCAATCTGCTGAGATTTGGGGATTGTTTGCTACCTTAGTACAGTTTCATTGGAAAAGACCCTGATGCTGGGAAAGATTGAGGACAGGAGGAGAAGGGAGCAACAGAGGATGAGATGGTTGCATAGCATCACTAACTCAGTGGACATGAGTTTGAGCAAAGTCTGAGAGATAGTGAAGGACAGGGAAGCCTGGAGGGCTGCAATCCATGGGGTCACAAAGAGTCTGACACGACTGAGTGACCGAACAACAAATAGTAGTGTTTAGTCAACTCTGCATGATACATCCTGCATTCTCATCCCTGCCCCTGAGGTTCCTGTCTATCTGTGTTACACCATCCATAAATTGCTAGAAACCCCAGCAGCATATGCCATGCAGATCCGTCAGCCTGTTCTGGGCAGTGTCATGAGTTTTCTCCTGCCCAAATAAAACTCTAACTCCTTTTTATCCCTCTATTAGCAATCAGGAAAGCCACTTGACCAATATGATACATAGGAAGGTACATGCATGGAAAACCCTGCTGTTCAGCTTGATATATAAAATACTAAACAGTCCATGGAATTCTGCAGGCCAGAATACTGGAATAGGTGGCCACTTCCTTCTCCAGGGGATCTTCCCAACCCAGGGACTGAACCCAGGTCTCCCGCATTGCAGGTGGGTTCTTTGCCATCTGAGTCACCAGGGAAGCCCATGGAAAACCTTTTAATTTAAACAGAGATGTACTGATCCAAATAAAAATCTCTCTAATAATGAGATTTCAAAAATGTTGTTTGGGGAAAAGGAAAGCCATTCCAGTAACTCTAACACTGCCTTATCTACTTACTAGATAACCCTCCCTGCCACTGGTACAAAAGTTTTAAAGCATAAATGCTAGGGAGGACACTCGAGCTACAACTTGAACTGTATATCCCTATCCCTATAGTTACTTACCATCTGTAGGCACTGTGCAGGGCTCTTCACATTTATTATTCCATGTACCCTCTTCAACAGCTCCATACAATAGTTACAACTTCTTATCCCCGCAGTACAGAGAAGGCTCTGGTCATATAGCAGGTGAGTTGTACAGCCCATGCTCATAATTGTTGTTCTATTTAACAATGACATCAATGCATTCTTTACTCCCAGAATCCAAGAAAAATAAAGCATCACTGTGGATTTTCTAAGATGTGTCTTCCTTTTAGTTTATGATCTATACTTTACTTGTTTGATGGCATTTAGGATAAAGGGGTTGAGAGGGCAGGAATAGAGGCAGGTATTTCCCACTAAAATAACTTAGTAAGTTCAAAACCCAAAGTTGATCTAAACCTGTGCTTCAAACACTTGTAAATAATAGATGAGAAATAAAAAATAACAAAAAGAAAAATAAGCAACAAACAGGAAAGATATATCAAGGTTAGCCAAACTGTGCTATGAATCTAAAAAGAAAAACCCAAAACAATGATAGACAGGAGTAAGGATGCTCAAACCATGACCTCTAAGACTCCACTAGTAGTCAAAACACTTGCTCCTACAAGATAATGGAGATTAAAATGGTTCCACGCCACATAGATACCTAGAGCCAAGTTCACTTCTTGAAGCCAGAAGCTAGAGGTGGTTAGCCACTGCTCCTGAAAGAAAGTGTCTTTTTCTAATGCTACTGAATGAAGTCCAAGGCTTTAGCTATCAGAAAGCCTGGGATCTGGCAAAGGAGGAACCATTCTGAGTCTGTGAATGGATCAGTTATTTCCCTAGTACCATCAGAAATTTTGCACAATTATAAAACCTTGATCATAAGTAGGGTGTAGGGGCCTGGGTGAAAGCAATAGCCGAGTCTCTAAGCAGAAAGAAGAAAGTAGAAAGGAAAAGAGCAAGAAAAAAAGTGAGAAAATCACCCCACTTAATGTGAGCTTGCACACTCAAATTCTAGAACACAGAGAAAACTAATGCTAATAAAGAGAATGATAGATAAAAAATCACTCTAAATAGAATCTAGGTCATAAAACAATCTAACAAAGACTTAAAAATATGCATGGTGAGTATGGCCAAAAAGCAACAACAGAAAAATATAACAATAAATAATAAAATAAAAACACAGAAATGAAACAAGACACTTATGAAATAATTAGGAATAACTAGGAATTCTGGAAAGGAAAATATCAGAAACATAAAAATTAATAGAACAAATTAGAGACCAGGATGAAAAGAATTAGTAAACTTGAGTAGTTCCAACATGCATTGAAAAGGAGTTCCAGAAGAACTGAAGAAATAATGGCTGAGAATTTGCCAGAGTTGAAGAAAGACAGGAGTCCTCAGGTTCAATGTATATTCCAACCTCTGAGTAGGATTTTAAAAAAATGAATGCCCAAATGAAATTTAAAAATCTAAGAGCTGCCCAAAATGATAGATGATGGACAAAATAATGGCAATTAGACTGGCAACAAAATTTTCATTAGCAACCATAGGCGCCAAAAGACAATGTAATAATATTTTCAAAGTGCTCAGGGAAAGAAATAGTAAGCTTCAAATTTAATACACAGCTAAACATTTAATTAAGAGTAAGAGCAAAATAATGGCCTTTTTATACTTACAAAAATAAAAGAGTTACCACCCACAGATACTCATTAAAGAAATTATTAAAGAATATGTTTCGGCAAGAAGGACAGTGAAGCCAGAGTGAAGATGGACATGACTTGCACATAGATCAGATCCAATCTACGTTCCCTTACCCAGGGGAGAACTAGATTTTCCTATATCTCTTGAAGTCAGGCTTGGCCATGTGACTTGCTTTGGCCAAAGAGAACAAAAGCAAGCAAAGTGATGCCTAATTCTCTTTCATGGAGGCTTTAAGAGCCAGCTCAAGTCTACTGTACCCCTTCCCCTCTGCCCCCACCACCCACGCTCTTCAAAACGGGTGCTGCCCCTTAAGTGGCTTCAGAATGCAGGAGTTGAACCTCTAGCCAACCAGGGATGTGAGCAAGAAATAAAACTCTGTTGTTCAAGCCACTGCTTTTTAAGGTTGTTTGTTATGGCTGATACAAAGACAATCATACAAAATCAGAGAGATTACAAAAATTGATCAAATATGTTTGAAAATTGAATTAAAAATCAATTATAAAAATGCTAAATTTTAATGAACATCTAAATCTCTAGGTAACAATGTGGAGTATGTTCAAAAGAGAGTTTAAAATATTCTAGAAGACAATAGAAACACAGAATAGTCTTAAGCTTTGTTTAAAAATGTATAGAGACATACACATGTTTACAATTTAAGGATTCTTACCAGAAGAATAGAAAGGCAATTTATAGCTTTCAAACAGCAAGGCAGAGAAAGTAGAATATTGAAAACTCACTCAATTCATGTGAAATTTGGAGAAGAAAAAGGTAAAGAAAATGATAATAAACAGAAATTATAAAAGAATGTGGCAGAAATACATCAAAATATTAAAATCACAATAAAAGGAAAGGAGTAAAGTTACATATTAAAAGAATCCCACAGGATCAAACAATCTAACCAGATTGCATGTTTTTAAGTCCGGTCATTTGCTGCTTTATAAAGAATATACCTAAACAAAGCAAAACAAAAAAAATGAAAGATGCACTAAATGAACAATAATTGCTGTGGACTGAATTGAATCTCCTTCCTCCCAATTTATGTGTTGTACCCTCACCCCTAGAAGCTCAGAACATGACAGTATTTAGAAATAGGCTCTAAAAAGAGTTAACTAAGTTAAAACGAGGTCCTTTGAGTGGGCCCTAATCCAGTATTACCAACATCCCTATAAGAAGAGGAAATTTGCACTCAGACAGGTACAGAAGAAGTGTGGGACACAGGAAGAAGATGCCAGAGGATTGTCTACAAACCAAGGGAGGCCCCAGAAGAAGCCAGCCTGGCTGACACCTCGCTCTCTGACGTCAAGCCTCCAGACTGTGAGAAAACTAATTTCTGTGTTTAAGCCACCCAGGCTGAGGTACATTGTTATACAATAGCACCCCTAGCAAGCTAATACACTGACCAAACACACACAGAGACAAAACTGGTGTGGCAATCTAACATCAGATCAAAATAAAACTCAAGTCAAAACACATGAATAGCATTACAGTGGAATATCAACCACAAAAAAGGGCCAACCCACCAAGACACAAAGTCATTCTCCCGTGAACCCTCTCCAGTCAAGCTATGGTTTCTACTTCTCAAAAAAAAAAAAAGAACTCTCTTGTAAGTGTTATCAAAGAGTTTCATGTTATCAAAAACCAATGGTCAGTTTCCAGTCATCATTCTGAATATCTCTCCTTTCCTCTAAGCAGCACCATACTCTTCACTCTCTCTTCCTGGCCCTTCTGATTTCCCCAAACTTACACACTACTCATGGGGCTGAGGGCTCAAGCTTCCAGTGTCTTCTCTTCTCCATCTACAAGCTCACAGCAGAGACTGCTCTTGCCTCCTCAGAACAGCCGCAGAGGCTGCAGGCAGGATGCGGGTGGTGGTGGTGTTCTTCAGTCCCTAAACCATATCTGACTCTGCAAACCCATGGACTGCAGCACGCCAGGCTTCCCTGTCCTTCACCATCTCCTGGAGTCTGCTCAGACTCATGTCCATTGAATGGATGATGCCATCCAACCATCTCATCCTCTGTTGCCCACTTCTCCTCTTGCCCTCAATCTTTCCCAGCATCAGGGTCTTTCCCAGTGAGTCAGCTCTTCACATCAGGTGGCCAAAGTATTGGGGTAGAGTTAATTGTATTAAAGTTCCCTGTGATGCAGGGCAGAGAGACAGGGGGTCCGGGAGTAGATATGCAAGCAACCAGACAAACAACTGACAATAACGAATAGGCTGCTGCTGCTAAGTCGCTTCAGTCATGTCCAACTCTGTGCGACCCCATGGACTGCAGCCTACCAGGCTTCTCCATCCATGGGATTCTCCAGGCAATAACACTGGAGTGGGTTGCCATTTCACCAGGCTAGTACTCTGAGGACAAGCTCTTCACTTTTACCCCATACCTGATCTTCCCAAGTCTTTCCCCTCTCACTAAATGTGATCTCATTCACCCAGTTGCTTAGGCGTAACTCTTAGAAACCATCCTTGATTCCTGTCTTGCTAGTCTGTCTAACGTTCAGTTCATCAGCAAATAGTGGGCCACATTTCCAAAACACATTCCAAATCCTCCCACTTCTACCAGTTCGTGCCTCTTCCCTGGACTGTCATCTTAGCCTCCTTACTGCTCTCCTTCCCTCTTGTTTCAATAAGTTAGTTCCCTTGCAGGTGACACAGGTACCCATTCAAAGGGCAAGTCATCTCCTGTCACTCTGGCCTTCTTGCCATTCTTCAAACACACGAGCTGTGCTCCCTCAGCATACCATACTCCCTCCTCAGGGCCTTTCTGCTTCTGCCTGGAATGACTGTCCCTGGGTACTGGGTGTCTCACCTTGCTTAGTTCAGTCCTGAAGCATCACCTCCTCAGGTGCCATCTCTGACCACCTCCTGCAACAGCAGCTCCTCATGCCAACCTGTCATCTCTCTCCCCTTCCCTGCTTTATCCTCACAGCACCTGTAGCTGCCAAACCTTAGAGACTGGTGGTCTATGCTAAATTGTCTCTCTCCCCACTGGTAAGCTCCATGAAAGTAGAAATTTGGGGTGGAGGGAGTTGTTTACTATTCTAATCACAGTACTTAGAACACTGCTTGGCACATCATAATTATTCAGTAAATATTTGTTGAAAGAATGAACATAGAGGTCAGTGAGTTAATTATGATGCTGTTTGTACCAAATAACAAGAATGCACAGGGCTGTTCTCCCTTGAACCCACTGTAGTCAGCAAGGCCTTGAAATATATAAGCCAAATCTGAGAAATCATGAGAAATTAATACTTCTCAAGTTGTACCTTTTCTTAGGTGAAATAAAACAGATACCTCAAATTTTAAAATAGAATAATAACATAGAATATTTGAACAGCAAATTAATATGTTTTATCTATGAAATATCCTGCTGCTGCTGCTGCATCACTTCAGTCGTGTCCAACTCTGTGCGACCCCATGGACTGTAGCCTACCAGGCTTCTCCGTCCATGGGATTCTCCAGGCAAGAACACTGGAATGGGTTGCCATTTCCTTCTCCAATGCATGAAAGTGGAAAGTGAAAGTGAAGTCGCTCAGTTGTGTCTGACTCTTAGCAACCCCATGGACTGCAGCCTCCCAGGCTCCTCCATCCATGGGATTTTTCCAGGGAAGAGTACTGGAGTGGGGTGCCATTGCTTTCTCCCTGAAATATCCTATATGCCCAAAATAGAAAGTACAGGTGCTTTCAAGCCCATATTGATAAATGTGGAAGATATCTAAATCAAAAAGGAAGCCCTAATAAATTCCAATGAATACGTATCATGCAGCCTGTATTCTCTGAAGACAACACAAATAAAATCAAAATCAACAGTAAAAACATAGTAAGTTGAGAAATATGTGTTTGGAAATTAAAATTGGACCTCTAAATGTTCATGGGTTGAAACAAAATCAGAAGTTACCAAATCATGCTAAACAGACTACATTTCAATGCTTGCAATATGCATCTAGAATATTACTTAAAGTGAAATGTATGGTTGTCAATGAATGTGTTATAGAATAATCAACTATTTTTAAGGTGGACATGTTAATTAACTATATGGTGGGAATCCTTTCACTACGTGTATGTATATCAAGTTACATTTTAAATATCTTGTGATTTTTGTCAATTATATCTCAGTAAAGCTGTAAAATGTAAATAAAGAAGATAATAATTAAGCATTCAAATTAAAAAACTAGGAAAAGAACGCCAGGGTACAGTATAAAAGCATATAAAGTAAAATGTAAAACGAGACATTTATGAAATAGAAACAAACAACAGGGGGACTCTATGAAATAAAAGTTTATCTTTGAGAAAATAAGATCTTAATAAGTAATATTATAATTAAAAGGACGTAATTACAGATAGAGATGAATAAAATTACTTAAAAAATAATTTGAGTTAATTTATGCCAATAAATGGAAACTTTTCCATAAAAGTTTAATTTACAAAATTGACTGAAGAAATAGAAAACCTGAGTAAATTATTAAACCACACATCAAAAACAGTAGCAGCCAAATATTTCTTCTACTCACAAAATCTCCCTCCTCAAAATAAGGGGTATAATTTTACAGATAACGTTGAACAAACCTTCAAGAAATGTATAATCTCCACTTTCTTTTTATCTTTTGTAATATTTATTTATTTGGTATTGTCGGTTCTTAGTTACAGCATGTGTATCTAGTTCCCCGATGACCCCGGCTGTTTGCCTTGGGAGGGCAGAGTCTTCGCCGCTAGCCCACCAGGGAAGTCCTTGCTGCTAAGTGCTGCTAAGTCGCTTCAGTCATGTCCGACTCTGTGCGACCCCATAGACAGCAGCCCATCAGGCTCCTCTGTCCCTGGGATTCTCTAGGCAAGAACACTGGAGTGGGTTGCCATTTCCTTCTCCAGTGCATGAAAGTGAAAAGTGAAAGTGAAGTCACTCAGTCGTGCCCGACTCTTAGCGACCCCATGGACTGCAGCCTCCCAGGCTCCTCCGTCCATTGGATTTTCCAGGCAAGAGTACTGGAGTGGGGTGCCATTGCCTTCTCTGAGGGAAGTCCATAATGCCACTTTAAACAACAATCATTTCAGAAAATAAAACAGTAGGAAGGCAAGCCAATTAAGTTCATAAGGTTATTATAACATGTAATAATACATGTTATATTATTATTATTATTAAGACAGAGAACAAACACAATAGAAGAAAAGATTAAAAAAAGAATAGACAATATAAAAAAGATTGATACATTTAGCTCATTAGAATTAAAAGCTTTCCTACATCGAAAGATACCACAAATAAAATCTAGTCCCAAACTAAGAGAAGATACAGATAGATAGATAGACAGACAGACAACATGTGTGTGTGTGTGTGTGTGTGTGTGTGTGTGTGTGTGTTAGTCGCTCAGTCATGTGAACTGTAGCCCACCAGGCTCCTCTGTGTATGGAATTCTCCAAGCAAGAATGCAGGAGTAGGTAGCCATTCCCTTATCCAGAGGATCTTCCTGACCCACATACATTGCTATTGAGCATACAAACTGGGTCCACAGCTCTAGAGATCAATATGGCAATAATTAGTAAAGGCCATATGCCTGATAATAATTCTTCGTATGTAATCCAGGTAAATTCTCTAGTATATGTGCTCAAGAAGACATGCACAAGAATAATTGTAGCTATTTTTGTTGTAGAAAGGAAAAAATTAAAAACAATGTTCATTAAGAGTAAATTGTATAAATAAATTGCAGTATATTCATACAAAGGACTTTATACAGCTATCAAGACAAATTATTAAAGGTGAATTTATCAACACAGATAAATCTCAAAAACATTAGATTGAGGGGAGGAAGGCCAGTAATAGAATATCAATATATTATCAGTCCAAAGATCAAAAAAGTACAACAGTATTTAATATTTATATGTGGTATATATGTAGTCTCAGTAATAATATAAAAACATGCATGGAAATGAAAAGGAGAAATTCAAGACAGTGCTGACATCTGGGGAGTGTCATAGTATGGAGGAGATGCACAAACAGATTTCATGCATGTATGAGATACATCTATATCTATACCTATACAGAGACACAGGGATAGAGTACTTTTATTTCTTAAGAAAAGATCCAAAGCAAATAAAGCAAAATTTTAATGTTTGTAAAGTTTCAAGATGAGAGGGTGTTTTTTATATTGCTTATTCTTTATGATTTTTTTCCTGTATGTTTGGACTATTTCATAATAAAAATCAAAATAAAACAGACGGCAGGAAAAAGTTCTAAAAGAACAGAGGATGGGAAACACTTGGGGTTAAATATTTCCCTAGCCCCAAATATTTCCCATCTCTGTACTTTCAGACCTTCTCTCTGAGTTGGAGAGAAGGAAAACATATGAGAAGGTAACACCAAAAGGAAGAGCCAAACAGATAATTAAGATGAGCAGGAAATGGGCAAAAGAAATCAACTGCTGGCCAACGTGTGAGGGAATGCAAGTGTGCAGACATCATCTACCATCACACTCTCTTCCCCTGTTGACACCACCCACTCGGTCACTCCCTCAGGGATAGAGAGGTGGTGAGGGAATCCAGGGCTGCCTTGACCCCAGCCAGCTCACCTCTGCGCGCCTAGCTCCAAACAGGCAGATCCCTATTATTCTAGGGGACTTGAGGGGGTCAGGTTATTTACCTATCCTGAAGTAGGTGCTGTAATCTCAATGACTCCTGTAGTACAAACACTGAGAAAGGCAGGTCAGTGCTCCTAAGACAGCTTTTACCTGCAGTAGGAAGTCACTCCCTGGGCAATGCCAACTTTAAGAACCTTTTGACAATTTAGTCCTAGGAAGTAAAGCAATTTTTACTTTTAGGAGAAATTTTACTGTGAAAAGGAGAAATCACTGTGTTAAGAGAAATTATATGGTCTGCATTTTCACGCAGCATGAAGTAGAACTTACCATCTTTAACTCCAGATATTTCCCATCTCTGACTTTCCTTCTCCCCACTCACATTTGGCAAGTATGAGGCCACCTTGACCCCTCCTTCCTTATCTTCCACATTCAGTCCTCAAGTCCTGTCAGTTCACTGCTCAGCACATCCCACATATGTCCCCATCACTCGTCTAATTGGTCCCCATACCTGGGGTTGCTCCTCCTTAAAAGCATCCTCTCCACCACCACTGATAAAGGTTGTTCTAGCCCAGCTCTGGTCTCATTACACTTTCCTCAGAAAGCACAAATGGTACCCCAACGGGTAAGAACCAAGCTCACACGCTCCAGTATTCGAGGCAAGCCTGCTCCGATCTGGCCCCTGATTTATCTCCTGCAGCTGTTCCTCTTGGCTCATTCCAGCATTCTGCTCCCACACTGTGCCTTGCCAAATGGTCATTCTTAAACATTCCCTGCCACTCTCCACCTCTGAACAGTTCCTTAGAAAGTTTTCTGTTTCCTCTTCCCCCATCCCCACCAAGGCCTCCAGGGTCCAGTTCAAATACTGTCCGCTTCATGGAGCATTCTCTAAAGCAAGCTCGACCCTCCTCAGGACTGACAAGAGGTGATTACAGATCACAAAGAGGTAGAGCATTATGTCCAACTCACTGCTGTATTTCCAGTCATGCTTACCACAGTACCTCGGTTTTAATAGGTGCTCAAGAACACTCACATGAAACCATGAAAACATGCATTTATATATGTACCAGCTATAACCACGTGTATTTTGATAACCACAGAATTGATATAGATCTCATTTAACCCTGAAATTCAGCCACCTAGTAAGCCCCAGAATATGTAGCTGTGTGCAATAAGGGATGACTGAGTGAATGAATGAGGGGATTTCTCTACACGTACTTTATAATTGAATGAGATATCATAGGTCACTATATACTGTCGCCAATTGCCTTATGTTCTTGGCATTATCTTTGCTCAAGATCCATGGGAGTACATTTCTAAGGTCTGAGAACAACAGATAAACATTAATTCTCTTTAATATGATTCTCAGGAAAAACATAAATGCAAGAATCTGTCTACACGGATATAAACGCACTGCACTTAATATTGCATCAATGTTAATCACATAATTTCACATTCTTCTAATTCCTTTCATTGTTTCCAAACCCTCTTGCCTGAATAGATTCCTTTGCCTTATAATGAGAACAAAAACTGGTGAATACTAGCCATTTGATTCTTGTTTTTAAATCTCAGTAGCCCTCCTTAGGACTAACAGCAGCTTTCCCTGCAAAGGTCTGCTGCAGGTTATTAGGTCATTCTTGCTTGGAATATTCTGTCTTTCATTTATAATTTTCAAATTAACCCAATTATTTCTAAATGTGAGCTGAGTACCTTTAACCACACACACACACAAAAAGTATTGCTATGTGACTTATTTTGTTGTTGAAAGGAGTAGGAAATCTTGTATAAGTTGAAATTGATCATTAAATCAACACATCCTCTGTGCCCTTTACAACACCCCCTCCCAAAGGAGGCATCACTGTGCCTCCAGCACCCTCTTGCTTCTGCACATCTAACCGAGAAAATGACCATGTAAAAACAGAACTCAATATTTTAAAATGTCAATCAACCAATATTACTTCCAGTGTAATATTTTCACCACACAGCATTAAAAATATATATGCACTAAAACTTCCATCAGCTAAAAAAGAGACTAACAAAGTTTCACTCTATTTCAATAAGAGTGAGTCAATTTAAGGGCCTTTGTTGTGTCTAGAGGCAAGATTTTTCTCTTGGGTTATCACAATACCAGTGGTGTCAATCAAAGAGCCACACTCAGAGGACCAAGGGAATATGAGATGAGATCCATCAGGGGCTGGATTTTGGCCTGTATTTGTAAATGATTTCCTCAGCTGGGTCATCAATCACAAAGTCATCTGCATGGAGAGGACACTTCATTATTGTTCTATAGGGCTCCAATTAAGTAGGACATAACAAACAGCTATCAAGTTGACAACTCATCCAAATATCCAGCAATTACCACAGCCCGTGACCATGAGAGGAACCAGGGCCTCTCTGCTTCCCCCCAGGTATAGGTGAATGGGAAGGAAAGATTTACTTCAAACAGCCTTCTGAGTGTCTTGCTCCTCACCAAGAAGTCTTGAAAAACAGTCACAGATCCTCAATTCAACATCTCACATAGAAGTATCGTGAGTTCACACTGATTTTAAATTCTCTATACATGCAGACAGTGAGACACTAATACAGTGACTTTCCATGCAAAAAGGATAATGTTATATTTTTATTCACTTCCAGAGCTTCTAAGAAGCTTTAAGCATTGCTTCAGAAATTAGGGTCAAAATCAGAGTTCTCCGGTGGTTGGGGGGTAAAGAACCCACCTGTCAATGCAGGAGCTACAAGAAACACAGGTTGGATCCCTGGGTTGGGAAGATCCCATGGAGGAGGGCATGACAACCCACTCCAGTACTCTTGCCTGGAGAATCTCATGCACAGAGGAGCCTGGTGGGCTACAGTCCATATTGTTGCACAGAGTCGGACATGACCGAAGTGACCTAGCACACACACAGAGGTACAAATCATTGTAAGGACAGGTACAAATCATTGAATTGATTTTCATATTTATGCAGACATGCTTAACCTCCACTGCAAGGAAGGAGTTGCAGCACTCTTACAGGAATGATAGGTGTTTTCAGTTCTTCAGGGAGAAGAGCATAGTGGCATTTAAGCTGCCTTTGATTGACTAAGGTGATTTGATTTCCACTAATAACTCACAAGAGCTGTTAGGAAAATTGCATGGTATTTATAATTCTAATTTGTTTTACTCTGTGACTCTAGGAAACATCATTGTGGTAAATATATTGAAATGTCAGGGTTATCACTTGCCACACAAAGTTTATTTTATTTTATTTTTTCTCCCCACTGAACAAATGCCAGCAGCTTAGCCTGCTGAGCCCAAGCTTATGTGAACTAGTGATCCAGGCAGCCTTTGGCAGCTCCGAGTGGCCATTTGGCCTGCCCGAGCTGACGCTGTGTAGATTCCCTGGGACGGCCTCCAGCTTCAGGGTAGTCGGAGACTTTTCAGCGCTGCTGGGGCCCCATGTCATCCCGCAGCAGCCGGCTGCTTCCTAAGAAGCTGGCTCTTCTAGCCGCTCCAAGAGGGAAACTTGAATCCTGTTTTGGCAGCTTTGCAGCACTGTTCACTCTCTCCCTATGGCTGAAGAAACTTTTTGAAAGTGCTTGGAGCACGGGCTCAGAATCTTCATCCAGAACGACTTGGAGGAAAGCTGCCTTGAAAGTTGGGACTGACTTCTTTGGCTGGCTCTGCTGAGCGGCCAGATGCCACGTTCTTCCACGCCGTACGTGCAGATGGGGAACATGGCTCCAAGGACAGCATCCAAGGACTGACAGCTCAGATGCACCAATAGCTTCTTCATCAACACAACTTCGGTCCTATGAGTGCAAATCTGTCGCCTGAGGTATCCTAAGGTATCCTATTCGCTCAGGAATCCTAAGCTGCTTGCTATTCATAGCTTTTTTTCTCATTCACTAGTAAGTCTGACCAGATGACACAATTATAGCATACCTCAAAGTATGTTATCATTGGCTTTGTTAGGGATCAATGTTACTTTTCCTGTGATATGGCCATCTACCAAATAAAGAAAGTAGGTGCAATGAGAGGAGACTGGTCAACCAACCAAGGTCCACAAGCAAACCAGAATTCCAAGATGCCTCCTCCCATCAACTGAAGTTCAGCTCTTAGTTCTTCATTTTGGGTCTGAACAACAACAAAAAATGTGTAATTCCACTTTCAGGCCTGAGTTCATATGCATTATAAGGGATGGATTATTTTAATAAGCTTGTTTCATTTTGCTTTTGATTTGGAGGGCTTACTAGTTTCAGTTTGATTTTGTTTCTTGATCGTGTATGGAACATACACACAGATCAAAACCCAATACTACAAAACACTGATCCTATCTGCTGTGTCCCCCCCTTTCCTACAGAGACAACTATTTTTATTAGTTTGGTCTTATCCTTCCATTATTTAAGTATGAGCAAAATATTTATACAGGCTTCTCTGGTGACTTAGGGAAGAATCTGCCTGCAATACAGGAGGCCTGGGTTCGATTCCTGGATCAGGAATATCCCCTGCAGAGGGGAATGGCTACCCACTCCAGTATTCTTGCCTGGAGTATCCCATGGATCTGTAATCTTATCGCACACCTTTCTTAGATATAAGACAATTAGATGTACTGTTCTGCTCTTTGGTTTTTCATTTGTCCAGGAAATCACTCCAGAGCAGTGTATACATAGATAACTCCACATTTATGTTTATAGCTGCATAGTATTCATTGTGCAATTGTACCTTAGTTTATTCATCTAAAACTTTGTCGATAGTGCATAGTTCCCAGTCTTTTGAAACAAGCAATACTACAATGAATAGCCTTGGGTATATATGTTTTCATATTTTCCAGGCAGTCTTTGGGTAGATTCCTAAAAAGAGGATTGCTAGTCAAGAGACAAGTGTATGTGATTTAGCTAGCTACTGTCTAATCCCCTCCACTGGGTTTATACCATTTTTCCCATTGCTTGCTTCCCACAAGCAATGTATGAGAATGCCTATTTCCCCTCAGACTCACTGAGAGAGAATATTTTCAACACTGTAGATTTTGGGTAGGAAAACAATGTGTTTCACCCAAGGGCTCACTTAGAAAGCAGTTTGATGATACTATTATTATTGTTATTATTAATACCAATGTTGACGCCCTTGTTCATCATTGTTCCTCATGGCTGAATAATATTCCATTGTGTCGAGTATATATGCCCCACATTCTTTATCTATTCATTCATTGATTGTTTAGCTTGTTTCCATATCTTGACTGTTGTGAACCATGCTACAGTAAACATGGGAAGGCAAATATCTCTTCAATATCCAGTTTTCATTTTCTTTGGATATACATCCAGAAGTGGGATTGTGGGATTGTATGGTAGTTCTATTTTTAATTTTTTGAAGAATCTCCATCATAGCTGTCCCTCCCCCCGCCCCATACATTCCCACTAACCATGTACAAGCATTTCCTTTTCTCCATACTCTTGCCAACACTAGTCTTTTTGGTGGTAGCCATTCTAACAGGTGGGAGGTGATATCTCCTTGTGGTTTTGATCTGAATTTCCCTGATGATTACCACTGTTGAGCACATTTTCATGTACCTGTTGGCCATTTGTATGTCTTCTTGGGGAAAATGTCTTTTCAATTCCTTTGCCCATTTATTAATCAGATTACTTTCTCCTGTGTGATAGTTACTGTTATTGGTTATATGACTGTAGACCTGAAACAATGGTTGCAGTAACCTCTCTTGCTCATTTAGTCCACAGTCATAAATGGATGTGAAACAAAGGTACTAAGCATAGAAAGATAAGCAACCTCCTTCCATGAGACTGTCTCACTCTTATAAGTGAAATGGCAAAAAATCAAAAAGTCACTGGACAATAGTTAAGTGCTACTAGAAAATAATATACTAATTTTTTTGCTACTATCCACATATAAGAAAACCTATACAGAGATTGCTTTTATAATAGGAAAAATATATTTTAATGCTTTTAAAAGTCTTCAGAGTTGTTTGAAACTCCAGGAACTTTACATCTGAAGTCCATGAGGGCAAGGTTCATCCAACCCTGGCTATTTCTCAATTAGGACGGAAATGCTATTTACATTGGAAGCTCACAACTCTAAGTGACTGCATCTTCTCATCCTCGAGGCAAAGAAAAAACAAATGATCACAAAGGAAAGGAAGGTTCCCTTTATCACTGCCAGACACAAGTGTCAACTCCTGTGACTACATGTTTCTGATAAGTCCTCTTATCACCTAACCACACCAATCAATTCCTGGACCTCGAAAAAATGTGGTTTCTTTTCGAGCTCTGCAAGTTCTTTCATTTCTTAAAAGTCTTGCATGCAGTGTCCTGGGCTGAGTACTTGAAGAAGAAGAGAAGCTCACTGAGCACTGAGGGATAAACAATTGACCAGAGATGACCCCTAACAGAAAATATTTCTTTTACTAAAAACATTTTGAAATTCAAAACCTCTAACTCCAACATGACCAATATGGGGGTAAAGAATAAACTCAAGGCAGTTCCATGAACTGTAATGGTACTGGATATCTCCTCACCCAGTACTTGATCCAGAATTGTGATGAACTACTCCAGATACATTTCATTTTTCATATTTCCTCCAAAATCTAAAATTCAGCTTATCTCTTGTAAAATTTAAAATATCATAATCTTTTCTCACCTCTCAAGAGAATACTTTTTGGTATAGATGTTGAGAAAAGTGTGAGCTACAGAGGGTGATTTGACAGTTGGTATATGGAAATGCCTCAAAGAATGAAGCATTTTGAAGCCTCTGGTGGCTCAGACAGTAAAGAATCTGCCTGCAAGGCAGAAGACGTGGGTTTGATCCCTCGGTGGGGAAGACCTCCTGGAGAGGGTATGGCAACTCACTCCAGTGTTCTTGCCTGGAGAATCCCATGGACAGAGGAGCCTGGTGGGTTACTGTCCATAGGGTCTCAAAGAGTTGGACACGACTGAGGGATGAACACACACCCACTAAGTCACGAGACTGGATCAACTTCTGGAGCCAGTCTTGTTAAAATGGAACTACATTAGACCCTGTTCAACAAATTTTTCCATTAAAACTTTGATCAACAACAATGTTCCCCCATGTGTAACTAGGAAACATGATTTTACAACCTCAGTTTCTTGCTCAATTTCAACATCTATCTCGGAATATATCATGTCCCTCTGCTATCAGATTAGACACTGTTTACTTGTCACATGTTAAATGTCATTTAATATCTAATTTCTCTTCAGAAGGAAAGATGCACTTTTTGATTCCAAACAAAGATATATGAGAAATAGCTCCTCTTTTCTCCCAGTAGCTGTTTTTGGCTCTATTTTGGTTCAAATTTGAATCATACTTCCATTATAATGAGTTAAAAATTCACAATCAGGTGTATTTGAATTTTATTTTATATAAACCCTTCAGACCACAACTTCTAATGGATCCATGACTATAAAACCCCAATTTATAGAATTCCCTGCCTTTGAAAATCCTCATCCAGAAAATGTTACTAAATTTTGTGACTTGTGATGGTTAATTGTATATGTTAACTTAACTAGGCTAAGGCATTCTCAAATACCTGGTAGAACATTATTTCTGGGTATATCTGTGAGGGTGTTTCCAGAAGCGATTGACATGTGACTCTTTAGATTGAGTAAAGAATATCACCCTCACCAGTGCAAGTGGGCATCATCCAAAATATTGAGGGTCTTAAGAGAACAAGAAAATAAACGAATGGCAAGGTTGCTGTTTCTCTAGAGAGAGAACATCCACCTTCTCTTGCCCTTAGACATGGTGCTCTTGGCAATCAGGCCTTTGGTCTCAGGCTGAGACTTACATTAGGTTCCCTTCCCCTCCCCCAATTCTCAGGCTTTGGGGTTTGGACTGGGGCTTAGACCACTGGCTCCCTTGGTTCTCAGGCTTTTGGATTCAAACTAAATTATACCACTGGCTTTTCTGGGTCTCCAGCTTATAGACACAAATCATGGAAATTCTTGGCCTCCATGTGAGCCAACTCCTATAGTAAATCTCCTCATATATATATATAGTAAATCTCCTCATATATATATACATCCTATCTGTCATGATCCACTTTGGGTAACTTGAGATTTAAAGGCTTCTCTTAGGTTTAGAAAAGGATGTTCTATTAGGAGTTGGTTAAGTGGATGTTGAACTCAGAAAAGAATTCCGTATAGATTTGTGGGACATCAGAAAATTAGCAGTAGTTGAAGCCACAACTAGATCTAAAGTATACATTGCTATCTGTTAATAATATATCAAATTGGATCAAAATTGGTCAAATTCTTCAAATAATATTCATGCATTCATTCATTCAATAAATAGTAGCTGAATATTCAGTAAATAGTAGCTGAAGGATCTGAGTGAGGAGCTTGGGGTAAAACTGTGAAGAAGACAGTGTTCAACTTCAAGACTTGTGTATTCTGACTGGGAATTCAGATATTAAACAACTGGCTGCACAATATATTATCTAATAATATTTGAGATTTGGGCCACCAAAAAGAGATATACAACTTTTAATTGAGGGGAGGGAGGATGAAGGAGGGTTCAGAATGGGGAACACGTGTATACCTGTGGCAGATTCATGTTGATATATGGCAAAACCAATACAATATTGTAAAGTTTAAAAATAAAATAAAATAATAAATAAATAAAAAGAATCAATTTCACAACTTTTAATTGAAAAAACAGACCTAGTTCAAGGCAAAGTAGAAGATTTCATGTAAGATTCTCTGAAAAACTACTTTGTGCTAAGTTTTTAAGGTGAATTAACTGGGCAAAAAGAAAGAGAATTCTAAGTAGAAGGAATCTCATGTGCAAAGGGCATGGGGCAGAAATAGTGCTCTAGGATATGAAAGAAAGTGATACAAGCAAAACTATCTGTAACTATTCCACATCATAAATTTGAAATAGAGAATACTTTTTGGGTATATATTAATAAATATGATCATAATATAGAAATATGAGATCCATGCCAGCTGGGGTTTTATTTAGAAATCCAAAACCCAACTGATGGAAAAAAAAAAAAAAAAAAACACAGAAAACCCACAAATATGGTTTGGAAAGAGAACAGATGAATACAAGAGTAACTTTATTGAATGCCATTAAACTCCTTCTAGCTCTGCAAAGGCAGGTTCCTAACAGAGAAGTCAGAAATCAATCACAGAGAGAGACTTCAAGGTCATATCTAAATGACAATATAAATACACTACAGAAAAATATGTTTTTATTTTTATAAGCATTTAACTGAAAAATGTCCAAGGAGCACTAAAGGTCCAGAATTGAAAAAAGATCAACCCTATTTTATTACTCAGCCCCAATAGGAGATTATGCGTTCATTCTGGGTTTGTTAGCCGGGAGTCTCCCTCTGTTATTGTCATGATCTAACTTCTAATAGGGCCTGGCTATGCCATATAGATAGGTTACTACCTATAGCCATTCTACAGCTATAAAAACCAAGCCCAAATATTAAAATTGTATAATACCACCTAGAATAATTAGGAGTAACAGCAGAAAACATTCTCATTCCTCTTACTTCCAAGAGTGTTTTGGGCTGTTTTCTGAATTATTACTCAAGTACCAAGTCGTCTATTTCAGTCATGCAAACCAAAGGAGGTGGCAGTTATACAATTAGAAGGAACCTACACATAGTCAAAAGCATTCAGAATTGTTTTATGGAAAAGACAAATATTGTCTGAAGCACTGTGTCTTGCCCTACAGTTTTTGGACACTCATGAGACCTTTCATCACATCTAATGGTTCACAAAACATTGCTTTAGCATCTTCATGCCCTAGTGATTCCATGTAGAATGGTTGCAGCTCTCTCCCACACTGCCCTGCAGGGCTACACTGGGAATCCACCAAAGACCTTCAACAGATCATACGCCAGCAAGTCACAGGTCCAGAAAGGAAAAAGATACTAGCTTAGTCCTTTACAATCAAAAGCCAAATCCAGAGCTTCTCCACAGTATCATAAAAGCAAGACCATCACATTTGTGAAAAAACCAGAGCATATTGTAATGGGATCATTAAGATCAACACTAAAGTATGTTCACAAATATCATGATAGCATTGTGGATACTAATTGCTATCTAAAAACTCCACTCCAGTCTAAGTGCTAATATTAGACAATGGTGCATTCTGTCAAATGCTGTTTGGCCCCAAACTGAAAGATCATTAAAAATTTACTGAAAAGGATACTAGAAACACCATAGAGGACAAAAGGTGTATTTGAAGCTCCAGTCATTGTCAATGATGCCACGTCAAGTGACAAGCACCAGGAGTCTAGACATGGCAGAATGGATTTAAGGCAATGGTACAGAGCACTTTTTTTTTAAACATAAACACCAAGCTCAGGGCGGCCTGCCTTTGAGCTCTGTCAACCACAGTGTGATAAAGCCCTGGTGGTCCCATGCACTTCCCATCTAAGAAATGTACCTACGGATCTACATCTTATGAATATTTGATTCAGCTACAAATTTGAAAAAAAATCACTAGTTTATGAACTATTTAATTGTGTTTGCTGAAGCCCTCAATTATTTTTCCTGTAATAAAATGAAATATATTGGGTGGGAAATGAGAGTCCAAAGAAGCAAATACCAACGCAAGTCCTAACAGCTGAGGTTCCAGCCGTGCTGATTTTCTTTACGATATAAGTGGTCTACTTGGCTGATAGCTGCAGAGACGTGGGTCAATACTGTCATTCCTGCCTGCCAGCACAGACTTCATGCATTCTGCTTTGAATTAACTTGACCACAGGCTATTTCTTGTAGGGTATAATGAAGAAATTGGCCAAAGTTCCTGCAAGAGACATAATGTTGATATGAATTCTTTAAAACACATAAACAAGCCTTGAAGACTAGAAAGGTCATGGTGAAAGAAGCAAATTTCCTTCCTTTAATATTTATGGGAAGAAAAGAATTCAAATCTGGGAAATGACTTATAAGCCTAAGCAATAGGTCAGGGACAGAATGTTGCATGTGACCACAGGGACCAAACAGGTGACTAGTCTTTGGGAAGGACTCTGAGGCGATGCTGTGAGGTATTCTGCTGTGTGTGCACGCCTATGCGTGTATGTGTGAGTGTATTGTGTGTGTGTTAGTCACTCAGTCATGCCCAACTTTTGTGACCCCCTGGACTGTAACCCATCAGGTTCCCCTGTCCATGGAATTCTCTAGGCAAGAATACTGGAGTGGGTTGCCAGTTCCTTCTCTAGACTGTATTGTGTACCTGTGCTAAAATAGTGATATTAAATAATTATAACTAAAAGAACTCATTATATGCTGAAAGTTCATAGAAGAATAGTGGATTCAACACTAGAAAAAGAAAGGGCAAAAAAATAAAAAACAGCCAGAAGGTATTTCTGTGGTCATTTAAGGGTAAATTGACAAGGAAAATCCTCAGAGAACTGCAAAAGTCACTATGCAAAAGCATGGATACTGTGCCACATGGATGCTAAAAACAGCCTCCAGTGTTCCACCTCTTGGTACCCATGTCCTCGTGGCTCCTTCCCACCAAGTACGTGTGGACTATGGCTTGCTTCTAACTAATAGATTCTGTCCAAGGTGATGGGATGTCCATGAATCCATGTGAGATTATGTTACGTAAGATTGTAATGCTCATCTCATGAGGAGAGTCACTCCCGTGTTGGCTTTGGGGAAACCGTGCTGGGAAAGCCCATGTGGCAAGGAACTGAGAGTGTTCTTCAGACGACAGGCTCTCAGTCCAGCAGCCTGCAGGGGACTGAATGCTGGGAGTGGATCCAGCCCCAGTCAAGTCTGGGGCCTGGCTGACACCTTAAGAGCACCTTTGTGAGACCCTGAACCCAAGGACACAGTTAAATTATACCCAGACTCCTATCTAGTGGAACTGTGCAATAGTAAATCTGCTGCTGCTACTGCTGCTAAGTCACTTCAGTCATGTCCGACTCTGTGCGACCCCATAGACGGCAGCCCACCAGGCTCCCCCGTCCCTGGGATTCTCCAGGCAAGAACACTGGAGTGGGTTGCCATTTCCTTCTCCAATGCATGAAAGTAAAAAGTAAAAGTGAGGTCGCTCAGTTGTGTCCGAGTCTTCGCGACCCCCTGGACTGTAACCCGCCAGGCTCCTCTGTCCATAGGGATTCTCCAGGCAAGAATACTGGAGTGGGTTGCCATGCCCTCCTCCAGGGCATCTTCTGAACCCAGGGATCAAACCCAGGTCTCCTGCATGGCAGGTGGATTCTTTACCAGCTGAGCCACCAGGGAAGCCTAAGAATACTGGAGTGGGAAGCCTAACCCTTCTCCAGGGATCTTCCCAACCCAGGAGTCTAACTGGGGTCTCCTACATTGCAGTTGAATTCTTTACCAGCTGAGCTACTAGGGAAGCCCTGCAAATGGCTACCTTTGTGGAAATCGTTATGCAACGACAAAAAACTGATGATGGACACCAAGAGCTTTAAGTAGGCTCTTTCATTCCAAAGGGCTCCTCTTCTTTACCATGCTGCTACTGCTGCTAAGTCACTTCAGTCATGTCCGACTCTGTGTGACCCCATGAATCACAGCATGCCAGGCCTCCCTGTCTATGACCATCCCCTGGAGTTCACTCAGACTCACGTCCATCGAGTCGGTGATGCCATCCAGCCATCTCATCCTCTCTCGTCCCCTTTTCCTCCTGCCCCCAATCCCTCCCAGCATCAGAGTCTTTTCCAATGAGTCAACTCTTTGCATGAGGTGGCCAAAGTATTGGAGTTTCAGCTTTAGCATCATTCCTGACAAAGAACACCCAGGGCTGATCTCCTTTAGAATGGACTGGTTGGATCTCCTTGCAGTCCAAGGGACTCTCAAGAGTCTTCTCCAACACCACAGTTCAGAAGCATCAATTCTTCGGCGCTCAGCCTTCTTCACAGTCCAACTCTCACATCCATACATGACCACAGGAAAAACCATAGCCTTGACTAGACGGACCTTTGTTGGCAAAGTAATGTCTCTGCTTTTGAATATGCTATCTAGGTTGGTCATAACTTTCCTTCCAAGGAGTAAATGTCTTTTAATTTCATGGCTGCAGTCACCATCTGCAGTGATTTTGGAGCCCCCAAAAATAAAGTCTGACACTGTTTCCACTGTTTCCCCATCTCTTTCCCAATATAGAACCAAATTTATGCCAAGGTGTCATGGAGAGGAATGATGTGATACATAGAAGAAGTAGCAGCACTGGTACTTGGGATATCCATTTGCCCTCTAAGGAAGATGAATTCTGACTTTCTAAAGAAGTGGCAACAATCTGTAATCCATGGAACACACAGATATGCCCGCAAATGGGAGTAATTAGCTCTGGTACATTAGAAGGAGTTTGGGAATCAGACAGATTCAGGCTAAAATGCCAGTTTTACTCTTTACTAGGTTGGACAATATACTGAGCCTCAGTTTTCTCATTCAAACAACTGAAATAATCAAACCAACTCCAAAAAATGTTGAGAAAGTGAATAAGAGACAACACTAGGATGAAGGATTGTAAATAATCAATAAACACTCACTCTTTTCCCCTTTTTAATGCCATAAGATTAGCACATCTTAGATTTTAGAAGGGAATTTTTTTTAATCTGAGAAAGTGCCACAGTGAAAGAAGATATGGCCTAAGTACTGGAGACACTAAAAATGGAAGTCTGGCTATACAATTGTAAATAATGTGAACAAAGGGGAAACATCTCCAGAAATCCAGGCAGCTGTTTAGAGTATCATCTAATACGTTCAATTTTTATAAAGTATGTGAATGAAAAAGAAGGAAAGTTGCATAATCAATGATTCAGAGGAGAAAGAAGAGGGAAAGGAGATAATGAAACCACACAAAGAATGTCACCAAGTTCACAGGCCATAAGTTAGCTCTGACTGGTGAAGATACCCCCAAAAAGCTTTTATTGTGTGCCATAGTTGAAACATAAAAGGAACAGTGTCTTTGTTTGGAAAGATGGCACAATATCATCAGGTGTTAAAAATAAAACAACAGTTTTACTTTGCAATCATCTTCCCTAAAGAGGGTGATCATCAACAGAAATGTTGAGAATAAGCATAATTAAGACACACCCAGAAAGTATGAGTGTGGAGATGACAGAAAAAGTGTACTTGAACTCGGTAAATACTCCCAGATAAGAGTGTGCAAATACAATTGGAGAGGCAGTGTTAGTAATTGTTGGGAAATCCTGTAGAACCAGAGAGACCAAAAAACTACAAGTAGGCGAAAGTTTTAATTTCTAAATAGCAAACACTTCAGAATACATCTTGATACTGAGTCCCAAGTAAATTCTCTAATGGATAATTAATAGATGGTTTGTAAGCACTTTGAGAGGAAAAGATTATCACTAGGAGCCAAAATGGGTTCACTCAGAGGACATAAAGCCAAACAAATTTCATTTATTTTCTAACAAAGTTACTGAATTGGTAAATGAGAAGATATTGGAGGCATACTTATGGTGTGTGAAAGTGAGAATTGAAAGGATTATTTTATGTTTAGCCTAGAGAAAAGGACTTGAGGGAAATACTGTCTTAAGTTTTAGAGACCATGGGGTCATATCATCGAGCATGGCTGTATCCTTCAGGCTTCCTAGGTGGTGCTAGTGGTAAAGAACCTGTCTGCCAATGCAGCAGACAGAAGAGATGCGAGTTTGAGCCCTGGGTCAGGAAGATCCCCTGAGGAGGAGGGCATGGCAACCCATTCCAATATTCTTGCCTGGAGAAACCTATGGACAGAGGATCCTGGAGGGCTACAGTCCAGAACACACATGCACACACCCTTCACTGTCAGCTAGATGACCCTCAGAAAAGCTCTCTCAGATCACTCAGGCTCAGATCTGACATGCTCCTAAACATCGCTGTAACACATCTATATTTCCACTGTCATAGTTCTTGTTAGAATGCATTACGATTATTTGCTTAAGTGCCTGCCCTTTCAGTGGAGTTTAAGATCCCTCAAGGCAAGGACCAATTCTGTGTTTTTCATTGGTTTATCTCAGGGGCCTAGCATGGCACAAGATAAATGATGGATACTCTATTAATACTTGTAAGCAGAATGAGTGAGAAATTAAATGAATGAAAAATATGTATATGTCATAGAGGCATATTTTTCATCTCAATATAAGGAAGAACTTTCTTATACTTGGGAATCTTTAAGATTCCTTTAAAAATCATAAACTCCTTATACAGAAAGTGTCCAGGAATAACCTGAAAAACCAAACATCCATATGGTATTGTATACAGTGGAATGGAAGTTCAATTAGATGACCTCTAAACTCCCTTTTGACTCTAGACTCAAAGCCACATCACCTTTGACTATAAAATAAAGTTGATCCCCAAGAAAAATCAAGACCCACAGCCCCAAAATTTCAAAAGCAAAATAGACATGCTAAATAGTTATCTCCTATGGACTGATTTTGTTCTCCTGGTGTCTCCTATCTGATCTAGAGCAGGGCTTTGCTCAAATTGATGGTTAACACATTCTTCATAAATAAATGGTTATAATAAGTGCAGATTGTTTCTGAAATGAAAAGAATGATTACGATATTCAGCCTAACTCCCTTGTTCCACAGAGAGGAAAGTGAAAGTGAAGTTGCTCAGTCGTGTTTGACTCTTTGTGACCCCATGGACTGTAGCCTACCAGGCTACTCTGTCCATGGGATTTTCAAGACAAGAGTACTGGAGCGGGTCGCCTTTTCCTTCTCCAGGGGATCTTCCCAACCCAGGGATTGAAGCCAGGTCTCTGGCATTGTAGGCAGACACTTTTACCGCCTGAGCCACCAGGGAAGTCCCTTGTGAGCTTCCCTTGTGGCTTATCTGGTAAAAAAAAAAAAATAGCCTGCAATGTGGGAGACCTGGGTTCGATCCCTGGGTTGGGAAGATCCCCCCCTGGAGAAGGAAAAGGAAACCCACTCCAAAATTCTGGCCTGGAGAATTTCATGGACTGTATAGTCCATGGGGTCCCAAAGAGTCGGACACAACTGAGTGACTTTCACGTTCCACAGAGAGGAAGTGCAGTGCTAAAGGTTTTGGTGACCTCTCAAAAGTCACAAAGCTCTTGGGGGCAGAGCTTAGACTTGAACCAGTTTACTGCTATTTTCACATTCTAAGTTGCCTTGAAACTCTTTGCAGAAAAGAATGAAGACAAGAAACTCTGGATCTCTTGTCTATTTAGGGACACCATAAGCATCTCTATAGGTAGAAAAGGGGTCAAGTCATCACTGTAATAAGTTAAGACAAATGTGGGACAGAACCAAAAGAGGCAACACACAGAACCAGAGGAAAAGTAAGGTACCTTTCATCTCATTCACTGACCATCTGTCATCACATTTGCTGAGTTATGAAAAGACAAAACAGTAGTAGCAGTAGCAGTAGTAATGTCATATTTCAAGGCTCTGTGGCAATACTTAACCCAAGATCATAATCCTAACTGCACTTGTATAATTAAAGGTCTTAACAAACTCATTAAAACTCAATGTCTGATTCTACAACAGTAGACAAGAAACAATTTCTTGGTTACCTGGGTCAATAAGAATATAAATATAGGTGATAAGGGAAATTTTTGGCCCGTTTCTCTGACATATATATGGCATCCACGTTGACAATTTTGGAGGCCTTTCTTTTTTCCACTTACATTTTTTTTAATATTGATCTAAATCACAACTGGTGCGCTATAGTCCATGGGGTCACAAAGAGTCGGACACAACCGAGCGACTGAACTGAACTGAAATCACCACAAAATTGCCAAAGTACCATGAGATTTTACATTCTATGGCTACAGTCCACGGGTCTAGAATCAGTAGAAAAGATACCCAGTGATATATCCTAGGATGACAGGCACTTTGTATTCTTTTGTTGAAGTAGTTGATGAAATGACAGTTAAGCTACTGCATTTGGCCATTCAAAGGGTATTCATTCAATGCCCGCTGCTTGGTAGCTGCTTTTATTACATACGCACAAGGAGTAGGGCCCCCTCCAGATAACCAAGTACTAAACAGTGTGGTAGAAGCTTCGTCAGAAAGACGTCAGGTTCTATGGGAGTCCAAATGAGGGACACCTAGCTCAGCCTGGGGAAAGGGGGCTTGCCAGAGGAGGTAATGCAGGAAGTGAATCTTAAAGTAAAATAGAAGTCAGCGGGATGGATGAGTCAGCAGTTTTTCAATAGCATTTGCAAATCAGGAACTGCAAATGGTCTGGTGTGGCTGAAGTCTGAGGTGCACGTGAAGGAGGGGCTTCAATCACTCTGGTCATGTTGCCGTCAGTGGGGACAGATGCCAGGACTGCTCCCTCCTCTGTAACCTACTGACATTGCCTTCTTTCAGGTTGGCAGCGCCTCTCTCTGGAGGTGTTCTAATAACTTTCTGACTGCTCTCCTTTCTGCCAATCTTTGTTACCACTATTCAATTCATCTTCCACATTTCAAAAGGCTTAGCTTTCCAAAACACAAATCTGATCGTGATATGCTTCAATTTCATCTTTGCTTATGAGACAAAATCCAAGTTTCTTAGAGCAGCACACTGAGACTTCCCATTCCAGCCCCTTGCCCCTCTCACGTGTCCTCCTGCCTCCTCTCTCCTCACAACTTAAAATGCAGTAACACACAAGTACTCAACAAATCCTCCCATGCCATGCCCCCTCCCACTTCTGACCTCTGTGCCCAGAATTTCCTCAGCCTCGAAGTCCTTTTCATGGAAAGAGTCCAACTCACCTTTCAAGATGCTCTTCAGGAAAGCCTTTCCCACCAGATTTAGGCAGTTATTCCTCCATCTTCTTGTGGTCCCTTGCACATATCTCAACTATATCAATTTGCACATTATATTGAGTTTCTTTCTATGTGACCTCCCCATCCAGGGGATTAACCGTATCTCAGTTCTATTTGCTTTGCCATTACCCTTCAGAATTAGCTGGTGCCTAGGAAACAACAGGTACTCAGTGTTGAATAAATAGATGAGTCACTGTTTCCTCATATTAAAATGTAAAGCCTTCATTACTTCAGCTTTTTATTAAGACCAGTCATCACTGATGTGAAAAATATCTCACCGCCCCCCTGCCCCGCCTTCTATGCACACCTCATAAGGCACTGGCCTACGTGTCAGCTGCTGTTTATTCCAAACCACTCTTTCCCAAAGCAACAAATAGGCTTCCCATCCTGTAAGGATTCACACACAGAGCACAACACCCTACTAGTAAACAGTTACAAATACCTTTGTTAGAAATAAGCTGATGAAATTTGAGTGTGAAAATGAAATTTACTAATTTGTAGGCACATCTTGCAATGTTAACACAAACACAAAAAGCTGCCTTGACACAAAGACCTAAATGTGACTTCCTCCTGCCCTGGGACCAATTAATGTGTGTCAACAGGAGAACCACGAGGAGTCTTCACACGGCTGTTCCCCAGGGGAGAAGGAAATGGCAACCCACTCCAGTGGTCTTGCCTAGAGAATCCCACGGACAGAGGAGCCTGGTGGGCTGCTGTCCGTAGGGTCACACAGAATCGGCCACAACTGAAGTGACTTAGCACACATGTATGCATTGGAGAAGGGAATGGCAACCCACTCCAGTATTCTTGCCTGGAGAATCCCAGGGACAGAGGAGCCTGGTGGGCTGCCGTCTATGGGGTTGCACAGAGTTGGACACGACTGAAGCAACTTAGCAGCAGCAGGAAGGATAGGGGCACTTGCTTATTTTGTGGGGGAATCAGCGGGAAGAGCCCACCCTGGAGTCTGCTGGTCATGTCTATTCCTTCATGAAAACTGGCCCACGACCCTTCTATCATCAAAAGGAACATATGTTCTAAGAGGGGAGCATTTACACATGATTTGTCATAAAAGTTCTAAAGTTCAAATCTTAATCTCAAGGTTCTTTATCAGCATGTGAAAAGCACTTAGAGGCACTGATTGTCCAAAAGACCAATGGCCTCTGTAAAAGGTAGAAGCAATATTGTGCAAAAAAAAAAAAAAAATCATATATATTTATATGCATATATATATATATATATATGTATATACAAACTTAATGTACTATTTGAAGGTAATCAACTTTTCCACAATTATTTTACGGTCACAGATTTTGTGTTGATGCTGGCTAATTAGCCAGGTATGAATTATATATGTATATTTTAAGTAAGGGTGTATGCATATTAAAGGGCTTTTTCCTCCATTTCATTGTGAAGCAAATCATTTGATGTGGCTGTTCATGGAGCTCTAATACACATCAAAAAGCAATCAACAAACTCTTTGAGTACATCAAGCAGGATAATTTAGATGGTTTTTAATCATGATTATGAAAATATAATTAGGTGGTTTCATGTTTGTTGTTGAGTATATGTAGGAGAAAGTGATTCTCCAAATAGAAAATGTGGGCAATATTACACAGAAGCCTCAAGAGAATGGTGTGCGTGAGGCACAAGCATGCATGCACACACACACACACATCACTGCCGCTTTCTCCAACGTATCAACAGCTTTCTTACTTTAAAAGAATATCATTTCTTTCAAGGTGCCAAAAGAAGTCTTATTTAATAAACTGATGACATAGAAGTAGTTTAGAAAAATGCCTCCCTCTAATGTCACCATAAACTTTAGCTGTGGCCTGCAATTTAAAACAAGTCCTCTCTGTCATGGACCCAACAGAAAAGGGTGAGAAGAGGCTCATGAGTGCTCGAGCAGCTCATGAGTCATTAGTGACTGCTGGGAGTAGGCACAGTCATGGATCGGCACAGCTAAATGATTGTTCACTTGTGGCCTTTTCTAATCCATTTGAAATACTCTTGATATTTATCTATCTCCAATCCCCTGGTTTTAAAGTTGAAAGGATCTATAAGTTCTCGTGCCAGAGGATGAATCACACTCTTGGTAAACCACTGCCTCACGTCAGCCTACGCAGGCATCTCCACCTTGGCCAGGAGAG
The DNA here is from genome assembly GCF_027580195.1 of Bos mutus. Taxonomy (NCBI): domain Eukaryota; kingdom Metazoa; phylum Chordata; class Mammalia; order Artiodactyla; family Bovidae; genus Bos; species Bos mutus. The sequence continues at coordinate 30,997,172 of NC_091640.1, read as the reverse complement.
GAGACAAGAGGGACTCTGTTCCGCCTCTCCCAGACAGTCTCCATTCCCCCAGAGTTCCCTGATTAACTCTCCCCAGCCACATCTTATTTTTTTCCCCTGTGCAGCCAGAGTTGATTACGGGCTCCATTAGAAAAATCCATCTTTCCTAGTCCATCTCAGAAATCATGTACAAGAGCCTGGGGTTGCACTTGGAAGTAATTTGGTCACCAGCAAGCAGGCCCCTTTTGCTGAGAAATTCAAAGAGTTGCAACACCATGACTTTAACGAAGCCACAATTAGAGTGGCTTTCTTCCAGCACCATGTGTAATCTGTTCTACCAGGAAAAAAATGAAGTTACTGTCTGTGCACACAATTTTAGCATTTCTGGTTTTTATGCCACCTTACTTACAAGAAACTCCCAGCTGTTATAATTTGTCTCATCCATCGCTCTCTTGTAGAACCAGCCTTTGTTCCTTTTTTTCAGTGCCAGGGACTTGCTGCGTTTCACCTGATGTGATTTGTCCAGGCATTAATAATGCATCTTCAAGATGCAAGATGCATGAATTCCTTTAGTAACAGATCTGCTGGCAAAGGAATGTATTGTATTGTGTGGCTTGCTGCAAAAAGGAAAGACAAGAGGACAAAGGGAAGGTCATCAGTCTCAAGAGTGAGCAGTATTGATGATATTAGAACACCATTTCCACCAGATCCTAATAAGGGCATGCTGAGGACTCTGAATATCAGACCAACAACTCCCTAAAATAAAAAGACTTTTGCCAAATCTGCAATTTGTCTGTATAGTGGACCAAGGGTCTTCCCTGGTGTCTCAGTCAGTAAAGAATCCTCCTGCAATGCAGGAGACATGGGTTCAATCCCTGGGTCAGGAAGATCCCCTGGAGAAGGCAATGGCAACCCACTGCCGTATTCTTGCCTGGAAAATCCTATGGACAGAGGAGCCTGGAGAGCTACAGTCCATGGGGTTGCAAGAGATGGACGCAGCTTAGTGACTAAGCCACCAGCACCAGGGGTCCAAGAGTCGCATATACACACACAGATGACAGTTGAAGAAGTCCAGGGTATCTGGTAGTCTCATATGTCATGTGGTATACATCAAGGGAAATTTCCTATACACAGTTCCTGATTCCCGCTTTGGACCTCTGGGCACACTCCAGTCATCTTCCCAGTGGCCTTGATAGAATTATTGTTATTGTTACTCTATGAATTTTTTATCATCTTGCATTTGTGAAGAGCTTGTATTTTCAAGCTGCTTTGTAATCATTAATAAGTTGTTTCTCACAATTGTCCTGAAAAGTAGGACAAGGATTCTTTCCTCAATGTAACAGTTAAGAGAAAGTAAGCGTAGATGGGTTCCAATACAAGAAGTTCACAGGGGATGCACTTTCCAAAGTCGGAATAAGGATACATTTAGAGGGCCACTCCATCTCCTCAACCAAATAGCTACCTCTGGAATGGTAATGTGAACAATTAAAAGCAGAGTGTGGGACCCAATTAGAAATAATCAGGTGCTTAGAGGACATAGCCATAAACTCTGCAGAAAACAACATAGCTTCAAGTGATCGGATTTTGAACTCAAGGCTAGCTTATACCAGCTGGTTGCAGCATGTTGGATTTTCTTAAGAAACAATAAATTTACTATGCAACATTGAAATCCAAAAGTTCAGCCCCAGAAACAGTAACTCATGCAGATGATCATTTAACTTCCTGTTTCTCTGAGGATTCCTGACAAGATCTGTCAATATGTAAACAAACCATGGGGCTTCCCTGGTGGCTCAGTTTGTAAAAAATCCACCTGCTAATTCAGGAGACCCACGTTCGATCCCTGGGTCAGGAAGATCCCTTGCAGAAGGGAATGGCAACCCACTCCAGTATTCTTGCCTGGAAAATCCCATGGACAGAGGAGACTGCCAGGTGATAGTTCATGGAGTCTCAAAGAGTCGGACATGACTGAGTGACCAAGAAAAATAAAAAAAAGAACCACACTCTCCATATGGTCATTAGCATAGGTTCACCTGCCTCTATGCCCATTCTCACCACTTCTAGCACCAGCCCCCACCACACCAAAAAAAAAAAAAAAACTCATTTAATCAATAACATTTGCTTTCAGGGCAGCTCTCCTTTACTGCTGTTCCATCTCTGTCTGGGTTACCATAGCAACTATTCTCAGAGCAGTGTGATACCCAGTTTATACATTTCAACCCTGTCACATGACTGACTACCTGCTTCTACTTTAATCATTGCTAGAGGGGACACTCAAAAAGTGGCTGCTTCCTGCTTCCTGTTGCAGCCCACCAAACCACCAGCATGGTTTGCATTTCTTTCCACAGCCTAAAAAACACATGTTAATTGTGCTGACTTCCAAGGCAAAGAGAACGAAGACTATAGTGCTGGATGAGGGACCCCTAACTGCTAGAACTGCTAGAATTAGCGGAGCCTTCCAGGCCTTCTCAGCCAAATTCTTCTTTTTCCCTATAGAGATGCGCTCAGATGTAGCAGGCCCCTTTTTTTAAGACCTTAATTGCAGAATAAAAGATGTTTTCAACCTCATCCAAGCCTGAGATCCATCATCCAGCAGCCCCATGACCTCGAAACACTCATCTCCATTCATGTAGCCATTTTGCAGGCCCCCTGCAAGGCAAGGCCTGGAACTTGGGACTCTCAGGAGCCTCCCCTGTTACAACTTTGAGGGGTCCGTTTAAATCACATTATAAACCTAATGAAACACAGCTAATGAAGCACAGATGTCCTATCGGATTGGAGCTCTGACTCCCTGTAAAAAGACCAGTAAAAATAAATGAAAGGAGCCTTGTATCCATGGAAATGGGCAGCTCACGTGTTAATCCTTTCCCCTCACCCATCTATGAGTTCATTACCATCTCTAATTTCAGGCCTTCTGAAAGCACTGTGGCTTCGGGGTCAGTCATTTCCTAGAAACTCATGACAGACTGGACTTGAACATCCTTGGCTTGGCCTCTTTGTTCAGAGCATTGAGAAAGTAAGTAGGTGTTTGCTGCTAATCAGCTGCTCAGGCTCCTGGTTACTTTTTTGCTTCCCTGGTGGCTCAGATGGTAAAGAATTTGCCTACAATGCAGGACACCTGGGTTCAATCCCTGGGTTGAGGAGATCCCCTGGAAAAAGAAATGGCTACCCACACCAGTATTTTTGCCTGGAGAATTCCATAGACAGAGGAGCCTGGAGGACTACAGTCCATGGAGTTGCATAGAGTCAAACACGAATGAGAAACTAACATTGGGCTTCCCTTGTGGCTCAGCTGGTAAAGAATCCACCTGCAACGCGGGAGACCTGGGTTGGGAAGATCCCCTGGAGAAGGGAAAAACTACCCATTCCAATATTCTGGCCTGGAGAATCCCATGGACCGTATAGTCCATGGGGTCTTGATGAGTGAGACACGTCTGAGCAACTTTCACTTTCACTCTTTGAATTGGTGAGATGCAGCTAGAGCCCTGTGCTCTCCTGGGACCTAGAAGCAGGCCTTTCATGGACTGACTTCCATGTCTGTTGAGAATAACACACAGGAATTGGATCAGAGTGATCTGATAGCAAAGAGCTCTCCATCACAGCATCGATTATGCCCAGCATTTGTTTCTCCTGTAGATTAAAATATTAATATTCCTTCATCGGACAGACATGCTTTCATCCATTATTATAGTAGCTATTACTGTTAGACAAGGTCATGAAGGAAAATAATACAAGGGGGGGAATTTTGTTGGAAAATAGGGTTGGATGAAATCCAGATTTCAAAGCACTCCCTGGGGTAACAGGTATAGGCAGGACACTTAGGAAGAGCTGAGACGCATCACAAGGGCATCAGCTGCCCAGGGATCAGAGAATCCATGAGAAGAGAGGACATAGTATAGAAGGAAGAAGAAAGGGAATACAGAGCATCTTTGAAAACAAAACTTGCCTTCCTCACATTTCAGCTTAAAAATAACTAAGCAGCTTCTTCGAGGTACATAACAGGAGATAAGACGCCCTCTCTGCCAATCAGAAGTTGTGTTTTTTTTTTCTTTTAGATTTTTATTACTAGGTAATTTCATTTTCTCTGTTAGATATTTGCTTACAGAAAAAAATGTTGGTGTTGGAGCCATAGTGTTTCTCTCAGGGACATCCTTTGGGGACAACTCTCCACACGGGCTTCCCTGGTGGTTCAGACGGTAAAGAATCCACCTGCCAATCCAGGAGACCTGGGTTCAATCCCTGGGTTGGAACGATCCCCTGGGGAAGAGAATGGCAATCCACTCCAGTATTCTTGCCTGGGAAAGGCATTGACAGAGGAGTCATGGGCAATTGTCCAAGGGGTCAGACACGACTGAGTGACTAAGCAAACATTATTTTTTAGGTTTATAATTTTAAATTCTTAAATTTTCAAAGATGTCTTCTGAAGGAAAAAATTTAAATTCTCAGCTTAAAAACATATATCTGAGTGTCAATAATACCTTGCATTAAAGAGCCCCCTCTAGAGAAACTGATTATATGTCTCTGTCACTTCATCAGTGCTGGGAACTGAAGATAAGAGATGTTATAGATGAGGAAACTGAGGCAGAGCATGACAGAGAGATGCTCCTGGGCCATGCATTAGTCTGAGCAATAGAACTGAGGCTCTGGTCAATAAACTTCAGGTCTCAAGTAAGAAAGCATTACAAACTCTAGATGTTTTTTCAAAACAATTTTGTCTACCCTAATAGCTGAAAAATGAATGCTTTATAAAAATGGCCCAAGAAATTAAAGCTTAGGCTTGTGATTATTACAGTGATTTGTCAGCGGTAGAGTATGATTTTTGGAATAGGACCAGCTGTATTAACAAGAGGATAAGAGCGCTGCTCATTTTTCATTTGCCTAATATAGATATACTTGCCTGGCCCAAGAAAGAGCGAAAAAATAAGTGATAAAGCATCAATGATGTAGCAACATAAGCTGCTTCACAGAAAATGATTTAAGCCTTTCACTGCCCACTAACATGAGAGATCTCTACCCCAGATTTATGTGATGAACTGTCTGAACTGTCAGAAACAGAAATAACCCTGAGAAAAAAAAAAGGAAAAGTTAAGTGAGCAGCTAAGACCATTCACCTACTCTCTACTGTCTGAGTCAGGACCTCAGAGGGGTAAAATGTGTCACAAAACTCAACCCAGTGACTTTTTGTTGACAGGAACAGTGTTGAAAGGGCCAACTGCTTACCATGACAAAGTGTGAGATGTGCTTCGATCAACAGCCTGTTGCTCCAGTACTTTCTTCTTGCTGTTAAGACAAAGTCGTTACATTTGAGCAATAAACTCAGTTACTAGACAAACGCAGGCAGACAGCTGTCCTAGCGTTCTTCGTTCTTCGGCTAGCACTGTTTCCTTTCTTGTCAGCTATCTTCCTTCCTTCTTTGGCGTTTTATTCAACCCACCCCTCTCACACTTAGTCACACATTTCAGACAAAGTGTCTTAGTTCAAATTCATACAACATCTTAAATATTTAAGATGCTTAAAATTTTCCCTCCACCATTTCCAAAGTGAAATAGGGACCAAAGTGTTCTTTATAAGCAACGGTGAGTACTTGTTGACATTGTAAACTGAGAGATCGGCAACGTTTTTGGCAGAGTAGATGCTTTGAAGTGATGGATTATCTTAAGTTCCAGAAGTCTCAGAATTAACTTTTGCTATCACCGATGGCCCCAGCCAGAGGGCAGGTGTGTGACATGGAGGAGACAGGCCAGGAGTTGAAACCCTCAGCGTTCTTAACCTTCTCTCCAAAGTTAACAACATTTTTCTTCTTGGTGAAAGTCTACAAAGATGGTAATACCTGGCATTTTGAAATAAAGTCCTCAGGAGTATGTCTTAAGCTAATAGCTCTGCATATTAACATAAACAGAGGGATGCAATTCCTTTCTGTAAAGAAAGTGTGTTTCAAAGCACTTTGATTTAACTTTGCTCGTGTGTGTCCCCATGATCCTACAAGGGAAAGAAGGCATTTTACAGACGAGCTACCAGAGCTAAGCAGAACTCGACAGCCCGCGGAAAGCTGGGGGCAGAGTCAGACCAGACCCCAGCTCTCCCATTGCCTCTTCCCTGCTCTGCTCTGTGCTGCCACTTTTTTCTAGAATCAGAAACTCAGAAAATAAGTCAGTCTTATACTTTGACTCAGTGGCTCTATTTCTTCGGAAAAAGCATGACTAATATATAACAAGTACATAATTAAAAGAGCAGTTTCCACAAAACTGTATCTTGAAAATGTCCTGCTTTATTCTTGCACTAGGAATTAAATGATCTCTTTCTCTACTAAAAAGTTATAAGTAAATGTTTATACTCAAATAATGTTAACACTTTAACTGAATAATTATTCAAGTCCTTGTATCACCAAATAAGTCCTGGACCAGGGACTCTAAGGTTTGGTCCTCTTCTAGTACTGGGTGACCTTTAGGTATCGATTTTGCCCTTTTTAAAATAAAGAGATTAAATCAGTTTATTTCTTCTAGGTCTAGACTTTGTGAATCTGAAATTTTTTAGGATGCTAAGATTTTGTTGTAAATGCCATACCAATACTGAACCTGCCTCATTTTCCCCAATAAGAAAGAACAAGCAGAGCTTTCACTTCTGCTCCTGCCAAAGCTCCCTGCAGAACATAGAGGAATGAGAGGAGGTTCGTGCCTGCTAAGTCGCTTCAGTCATGTCTGCCTCTTTCCAACCCCGTAGACTGTAGCCCATCAGGCTCCTCTGTCCATGGGATTCTCCAGGCAAGAATACTGGAATGGGTTGCCATGCCCTCCTCCAGGGGATCTTTCCAACCCAGGAATTGAGCCTGTGTCTCTTATGTCTCCTAGCACTAGAAGAGGGGTTCCTTACCACTAGCGCCACCTGGGAAGAGGTTTATGGTCCTATGATATTTATTCTGAAAACCCATAAGCCCCAAAGGGAAACTGTCCAGAGCAGGACTGGAAAGCAACAGGTCCCAGAAAATGAGAGGAAATTTGCCCAGCCAGCCCCCTTCCCTCAGAGTGTGACTATGCGTCTTCCTAAGGAGTCCACAGACCCCTCCCTGTCAGCAACCCAGTGACCTCTGGTCTCTATGCAAAGACTGTCCTTCTGGACAAAGGGTTGTGAAAAGAAAGTGAATCTGCTCAGCCTGGCCCCAGGAAGAAGTTCCCCAGACACAGAGTCCAGAAAAAAATTATGCCCACCACCTACCATCTCATAGGAATAATAATGAGAGAAAGAATGAATTAGTCACCAAAGAGTGCTTGAAATCCTATACCTCTAAGAACACTACCTAATAGTCTGGTGATGATGATGGTTGTGATGGTATACTCCATGGTAACAGCAATAGATATCAACCAATATTCACATGACAAATCAATGAAAGTATTCTATTAAGCAAAGCTACTAAAATATATTTGGCAAAGCAATTACCTCCATTCTCATGTTTGCCTTGATAAATTCACTCTGAACCACCATCTTGAGACTATTCCTAAGAAAAATACATGTAAATACATTATCTTGTTCATTTCTTTTAAGAATTAATTTATTAACAAATTTGCTGATTACTCTTTATATTATTCCAGGCACTGTGTAAAGAACGAAAGAAGGCAAGTCAAAAAGACACAGTTATCAGTCCTCAGAGGCCATACAGTCTAGGAGGACTGACATCAGCAGTGACATAAGTGTTAGGAAAATAACACCACAAAGTACAGTGACAGCCTAGGAGAAGAGAACTTTGGTAGAGATTCCTTTGTGAGAGGAAAAATGAAAAAAAACAACTTGCCATTTAAAAAATAAACTAACTTTAAGCTTATTACTAGTAAATGACTTAAAGGGAAAAAAATCATGATTATGAAGAAAAGACCCTTAATATGGACTTGGAAATATGCAGATGTCAGAGTCTGGCATCTTTAGAGTGGCAGGTGTACAGAAGAGATGCTGTAATACAGTACCGAGATACCAAGGAAAACTTGAGTTTCAGTCATTCTGATTACATTTACACAGGAAAATCCTTATCTTTCTCCAAGGCACTTATGTGCTTCATGTGAGCTGGAAATTGGCAGAACATGTACAGCATCCCACAATGTGTTCCGTCACCTTTGAGCAGTCCACTTCTGTGGAGACAGGTGGAGGGTGAGATGCCAGACGGACTCTACAGTGGAAACGTGCTTATAACTCCAAACTTGCGCAGTCTTAAGCACACAGACAACCCTGCTACACCCTGACATCTGAGCCCCATCAACATTAGTTGGAGCGGTCAAAGGTGTCTGAGTACAGCACTGTCATTGCTTAGATGGTGCAGGATTTCTGGCCATGCATTGGGAAATCTTGGCGGTTAAGGTTTTACCCACAATTCCACCTCAGTCCTGATGCCATGACGATGCCCATCCTGGCCATCCTCACCCAGTGCCTATCGTTCATTTTCCCTTTCTCCTGCCACACATGTCCTTTCTTCTACCCAAAAGGCAAGTTGTCCAGCCACATTTTCAACTGAGGTCTGGGAACATGCACCCTCTACTGTTATTGTCTTGTTTTGTGTTCATATGGTCTCTCTCATAGCTCTTCTTACTTTCTTTTTCATCCTGCTTCCCTTGTACTTTAAGTTTCTATTCTTCCTCCCTCTTTCTTTCCATAGCACTGTACCAAAAAACAACATTCTTTGCAGACCTATTCTTCATTCTTTAAGCCACCACATCATCTACTGTCTGTCCATATTCCTTGATATAAACAAGAAAGGAAATTTCTCCAATTAAGTCATAACGAATCTAAAAATCTGTGTATACATGATCAAACTGAGTTAAGGAAGAAGCAAAATAAAACCTCTTCCATTTAAGCTAAGGATAGGACAAATAATTCTGCCATCAATTATGACCATGATACTGGTAGTCCTGGCCAATACAAGAAGTACAGAAAAGAAATTAGTTGGGAAAATGGAAAGAAACACCTACAAAACTAATTATCTGTGTATGATGTGATTATCTACCCAGAAATCTAAAATAATCAACTGGAAAACTATTGTGACTAATATAAGAGAAACCACTAGCATCTTTACTTGTCAATAATATCCACTTAGAAAATGTAGTAGACAGAGGATCATATCATGATAACATCAAAGCACTAAGATTAGCCTGATAATAAATGTGATAAAGGTTTCAGTAGTTTGCATGTAACTGTGCTGTGCTTAGTCGCTCAGTCGTGTTCAACTCTTTGTGACCATATGGACTGTAGCCTGCCAGGCTCCTCTGTCCATGGGGATTCTCTAGGCAAAAATACCAGAGGGGGTTGCCATGTGCTCCTCCAGGGGATCGTCCCAACCCAGGGATAGAATCCAGGTCTCCCTCATTACAGGCAGATTCTTTACCATCTGAGCCACCAGGGAAGCCCAAGAATACTGGAGTGCGTAGCCTATCCCTTCTCCAGGGGAACTTCCCAACCCAGGAATCAAACGGGGGCCTCATACATTGCAGTCAAATTCTTTACCAGTTGAGCTACCAGAGAAGTCCCTTTGTATATAATAATTCTCTCCAAATTAATATATATTAAAAATAATCTGAAAAAACAACATACTGAGTGTAAAGTTCTTATAAAGGAAAATATGATAATTGAATATTTAAAATACACAAGGTAAGGAAAAAATTAAATGTGAATTTGCATGACCAAATATTAAATATACCATATAGTTATTGAATATTTACCTACCAGAGAGTTTTAAAATATCAAATGGATTAATAAGACCAACATTGCCAAGAGTGTATAGAAGTAGTAACTCTCCTACTCAATTATTCGGGATGTCTATTGTGTAGTATTTTTAGAGGGCCATTTAGCACTGTCCATCAAGCTTACAAGGACATATCCTTTGACCAACAATTCATTTCTGTCCCCTAGAAATACTTAGACATCTGCTCAGAGACATACAAAGAGAAAAACTGAAAATAGCCTGTATGTCCATCAGTAAGGGAATGATTAACAAAAGTTAAACATCCAATCATGAATTGAATGTAGTAACAAAAATAATGAATTATAGCTATGAGAATTGATATGGAATCTAAAACAGAGAGCCAGGAGGAAATTGCTATATAACATGGAGTTCAACCCAGCACTGTGTAACAACCTAGAGGGGTGGGCTAGGACAGAGGGTTGGAGGCAGGTTCAGAAGTGAAGGGACTCATGTACACTTATGGCTGATTCTCATTGTTGTATGGCAGAAATAAACACAACATTTTAAAGCAATTATCCTACAATTAAACATAAATATTTAAAAATTAATTTTAAAAGAGAAAAAACAGAACTGATCTGGAAAGATCCATAAGACATATCATGAAGTGGAAAAAGCAATTCATCAGGTAATGTGTATACACTGATCTCATACAAATATGTATATATTTCGTATTCATTTATTCACTCAACAACTGCAAAATTAGCACCTACTGAATTATTTTAGTTAATAGAGACAAAGTGGTGGCCAGATAGACAAAGGCTCCTAAAGCTGACTTTCAATTGGGCAGGCAAGCAATAAATAAGAAAACCAATAAAAAACCAAGATGATTCTGATGATGAATTACTTTTCTGTCATTTCCATAACAAATAACCACACACTTAGAGGCTCAAACAACACAAATTTATTATCTCCCAGTTTCTTTCAGTTTTAGGATAGAAGCCTCCATTTTCTTGCTGCCTATTATCTGAGGGCTGTTCCCAGATTCTAGAAGCCACTTGCATTCACTCTTTGGCTGTTCCTCACGTGAAAGTGTTCGTCACTCAGTCGTGTCTGATTCTTTGAGACCCCTTGGCCTGTTGCCCGCCAGGCTTCTCTGTCCATGGGATTCTCCAGAAAACAATACTGCAGTGGGCAGCCATTCCCTTCTCCAGTGGATATTCTCGACTCAGGGATGGAACCCGGGTCTCCTGCAATGCAGGCAGATTCTTTACCATCTGAGCCTAAAGCTACGTCCACAATGGAAACATAGATGGATAGGGAAAGGTGGGAGTTAACTGAGATCCTGTCATCAGAGAAGGCCTCCCTGAAGAAATGGCATCTGAACTGAAGGAGCCAGCTGTGTGACCACCTGGGGACAGAGCATTTCAGGTATATATTATATTTAAATATACAGAAACAGACATAGAAAGCTATATATCAAACTGTTTACCAGCTACCTCCTGAAAGGAGTGGAATTCAAGGGAGGGATAAGATAACAGATTCTACTCATTAATGTCTTTCTGTTTGTGAATGTTTGGCTTGCATAATTTTAAAAAATTATGTTTCTAACAACTTCGAAACAAAAAAAGAAAAACATCTTTTTCTTGGGCCCCATTGAATCAAAGAGAGTTTAAGATTTAGATACTGGTGAAAATTAAACATACTATGAATTTTGACACACACTATAGAAAGTAATCTGAAGCTGAAACACCAATACTTTGGCCACCTCATGCGAAGAGTTGACTCACTGGAAAAGACTCTGATGCTGGGAGGGACTAGGGGAAGGAGGAGAAGGGGACGACAGAGGATGAGATGGCTGGATGGCATCACCAACTCGATGGACATGAGTTTGAGTGAACTCCGGGAGTTGGTGATAAACAGGAAGGCCTGGTGTGCTACAATTCACAGGGTCGCAAAGAGTCGGACACAACTGAGCGACTGAACTGAACTGAACTGATAGAAAGTAATAAATTCTTGGTGTGGATTCTATGAAAGAATCAGTTCTAGAAACGGGGTAATAAATCCATGCCCTTCCACTTGTGAGCCTGTAAGGAGGGTGCGTTGGCCAATCAGACATTTTCACCCCTCAGCAACTGTGGATATTTCCAGCTGTAACCTCACTCCTCTGCTTCTAAGTCCTAGCTTGGTGCACATTTGCAGAGTTCCCACCTTACCCATCTTACCTACCACACCTTGTTTCATGTGTTTTTCCAAGGAGAACACTATAGTGTTCTGAGCGTCTCTCAGATGAAGGAGAGCAGAAGAAAAGTTACTTGAGGCTGCAGGAAACGCAGTCCTTCTATTCAAGAAATGAGGAAGAGATCTCAGGACAACACACAGGGGTTCCTATTGGAGAATGAGAGTGGAGGGACCACACGAAGCAGCAGAAGAAGGGCTCTCCCGGGATACAGGAAAGCAAAACTTCCAGCAATTTAGTATAGTTTCAAGATCCTAGGATGCAACCACAGAAAATAGACTTCTCGGAATGTGTCTTGGGGGGGAAGGGTACATGCATGTGCAAACTTATGATAATCAAAATTACCACTCCTTTGGAGCAAACATATTACACGGCTAAGTTGCTTCAGCCGTGTCTGACTCTGTGCAACCCCATAGACGGCAGCCCACCAGGTTCCCCCGTCCCTGGGATTCTCCAGGCAAGAACACTGGAGTGGGTTGCCATTGCCTTCTCCAATGCATGAAAGTGAAAAGTGAAAGTGAAGTCGCTCAGTCGTGTCCGACTCTTAGCGACCCCATGGACTGCAGCCCACCAGGCTCCTCCGTCCATGGGGTTTTCCAGTCAAGAGTACTGGAGTGGGGTGCCACCACCTTCTCCAGATTTTACACTGAAAGGCAGTAAAACACAAACAACGGCTACAGCTACAAGCTATGGGGTTCATATTTATCTGCTCATCACATATATTTCTTTTTCAGGCACCCTGCCTATGAATGGCAGGAATTCTTTGAGTAAGTTGTTTACAGTAGTCTAGGAGACTCTTCTATCTGAATATGCGTCATCACCTCAAGAGTGACAAATCCAAAACTGAACACGTCATTGTCTGCTCACAAGTATTTTCTCCTCCCAGCCCTTCCTGACTCAGATAGGAATACCCTTCTTTTCCTCATCACTCAGGCTTGGGGAGTTAGGGTCATTCTTAACTCATCCCTCACCTTCAACTTGTCATCCCCTTCAAATCCTTCTCAGCAGTAGGTGAAGTATGGATTGTACATAAATAAAGATAACATTTAATCATTGAACATTAAATACATCATCAACAGTCAGATCAGTCTTTTCCTCTCTGTTCCCACTGTCATTCCCTTGGTTCAGGATTTTATCCCCGAAACGTTTATCTGAAGCATTTTCCCAGTAGCCTCCTCCACCCACTGCCTATCATCTCAGTCCAACCTTCCTGTATTTCTTCAGCTGGTGAGCCCAAACACAGCCATTATCATTCAGTGACCAAATTATGTTTCTGAGCCCTTTTCATGTTTTACTGGGTGTTTAAAAGGAGGAAGTAGGACTTTCACAATGTATCCCGTCCTAAGTCTTTCTGATGCACAGGACTGCATGGACATATCCACACGTTGGTCCTCCATTCCTGGATGTACAGAGCCTCTTCCACTCAAATGCAGAGGTGGAGGTAATGCCTTCCTCCACGGGTCCTTGGGAGGGGCCCTGAACAATTCGGTGTCAGCGGCTTCTGAGCACCGCAAATGCAGGGCTAGTTCCCTAGTACTGCCTTTCCTCCCAGGAAAGGTGGCCCAGCAGGACTGAGAACTGACCGCCTGACCTCTCTGCAGCTCAGAGACAGAGTTAAGTGCAAAACGAGACAAAACCACAGTCACCACAGTAGGGAGAGAACAACTTGCGTTTGTGCAGTGAGCACAGATACTTTCTTCTAGCCTTAAAGTGACAGGAGAGAGAGAGGAAGGAAAGAAGGAAAGAGAGCAGGAAGGGAGCGGGGAGGGAGGGAAGGGGGAGAAGTACAGCTATGCCCACACGCAAAAGTCTACCTTCCCAAATTAAACCTTACTCTTCTATTTATGTCTTCTTGCAACAGATAATTTTCAAGTATCTACTTTGTGCCAAGCACTAAACAGAACAGACAGGAGCACCCGCCTCTAGGAGTTTAAGTGTGGGGAAAAAAGATGATTTTTAAAAACCCAACAAAGGTACCACCTCAGACCTGTCAGAAAGGCCATTATTAAAAAGTCTACAAATAACAAATGCTGGAGAAGGTGTGGAGAAAAGGGAACCCTTTTACATTGTTGGTGGGAATGTAAGTTGGGCGGCCACTATGGAGAACAATATGGAGGTTCCCCAGAAAACTAAACATAAAATTACCATATGATCCAGCAATCCCACTCCGGGGAGTATACCTGGACAAAACCATAATTCAAAAAGTTACACGCACCCCCATGTTCATAGCAGCCCTATTTGCAAAAGCCAAAGCATGGAAGCAACCTAACTGTCCACTGACAGAGGAATGGGTAAAGAAGATATGGTGCATATTTACAGTGGAATACTACACAGCCATAAAAAAGAACTGAACAATGCCATTTGTAGCAACATGGATGCAACTAAAGATGATCATATTAAGTGAAATAAGTCAGAAAGAGAGAAACAAATACCATATCTAGAATTTAAAATAAGACACAAATGCACCTAGGTGCAAAACAGAAACGGACTCACAGACAACAGATTTGTAGCTGCCAAGGGGAGAGGGGGGAAGAGGGGTGGGCTGGGAGTTTGGGGTTGGTAGATGCAAACTATTACACTTATAATGGATAAACAACAAAGTCCTAATATATAGCACAGGGAAGGATATTCAGTATCCTGTGATTAAAGTATAACGGGAAAGAATACAACAAAAGAATGTGTATGTGTGTTTAACTGAGTCATTTTGCTGTACAGCAGAAAGTGGCACAATATTGTAAATTAACTATACTTCATTTTTTTAAAAAAATTGAGAAATAAATCAACGAAAATAAGCAAGGTCAGGTCAGTCAGTGGCAAATTTATGAAAAAATTGAATTCTCCCTGTGGGGGTGCTTGTGTCTAAATTTCCTCATTTTATAAGGATTATAAAGTCCTATTGGATTAGCCCTACACACACACATCCTGAGTAAAACCTCACCTTAACTAATTATATCTGCAATGACTCTAGTTAAGGAGGTACATTCAGCTACAGTGGGGGACAAGATTTACCCCTAAAGGTCTGACTAAATCTTTACAGAGCAGGGCTGTTTTCCTCTGTCTCCCCCACATCACATAATAAATGAATGAATACTTGTTGATGGCTGATTAATGGTACATTTTACAATGTGCATGTTACCGTGTTTGTGTTAAGGTAGTTTGAGATTTGTTTGTGTGCTAGCAACAGATCTCACGCTTAGCAGATAGGAACGTCTTCAATTGTTTCAGGGTCTGATATGATTAGTAACTGTTCCCGGAGACCATGTGGAAAAAAATAGCTGGCATCTAACGAGGAGCCAGCCCCCTTTGTCTGCCGGCCTGCCTCCCAGAGGCAGCAGAGCCGAGGAGCTCAGACACAGCTGGCGGAGGTTACGTTTGTTGAAGATCCGAGAAGAGAGCACAGTGAAAGTACAGTAGCAAGAATGCATCCAGCCAGGCCTCAAGGCAGTTCATCCTCCTCGCCCAGCCTGGGGACACACAGCTGCCCCGTCCAGCCTCAGAGGGGCAGATTCCCCCACTTCAGAAAAGCAGCCCTGGGCTGCAAAATGGAAACCTGGCCAGCAAGGAAGCAGCTGGTCTTGGCAAACAGAAAACAATGCCCCAGGCAAAAACAAAGCAGGAGGGAGCCTGGAAGAGCTTCATTCTGAGGAACCACTCCCTCCCTAAACCAATTCTTTAATCCAACATAAAATTCAATGCCTATTTGAGAAAACATGATGGCAAATTCCTTCGATCTAAATTCTTTGTGATTTGAAATTCCTAGAAAGTTTACTTCTTCCTTTTCTAATAATTTGCTCCAATAGAATAATTCTCATGGTGGCTGGCTATTTTGCTATCCACTCTTCTTTTTCAGTGTAATACAATCACAAGATCTTGTGTAATTTCATGAAGATTTGTGTGACCCAGAATTGCATTTTTAAGTGTCATTTACTGTTGTCCTATCTTTTTATCTCATGAAATAAGCTATTCATGACAAGTTACTTTTCATTGTTGAAAATTATATTTATGTATACACATATAAATACAACAATCTTTTATGAAATATGTGCTTAATTCATTTATTAGTTTCCCACTGTGTAAGAAGAACTCGTGAGCCTAAAACCAGCTGTGAATAATGTGTCTTTCAATAAGAAAAGTAATTCCACAGATACAGACAAAACAAGGTCAGGTGAAATTTTCAAAGAATAATGTAGTTATAGTTAGGTTAGAGAGGCTAAACCAGAAAATTTATCATTCTTACAATAATAGCTAGAATTGATTATAGTATTTCTAATACATGATAGGCTGGGTTAAATGTTTTGTGCCTACTTTGTCTTCGTAACAATATGTGACTTGCCTATGATCACAACTGTTTGAGAGCTGAGATTCAGACCCTAGTTTGTCTAACTACAAACCCTACACTTAGTCACATATACCGCAAAGATAAAAATAGAGAAAAAGTCAAAAAAACAATCAAAACACTAACTGTCAAAGATTAAGTGCTATAGGAAAAATATCACTAGTATATTCTTTTAGAGAGTTGATTTCTAAAAAGAACTGTAAAAAAATAGAAACCACGTTATAAAGGGTAAACTGAGGCATAGAATTTGTAGACACAGCTTTTTAGAGCTTACTCCAAAACACAACTGCATCAAAAGCATCATTTTGCAGTATTTTTGAAGGTAGATTCTAGAAGCACTGGAGACTTATAATGATAAAAATACAAGATAACCTTTTATGCAACAGACTTATTGAATACAACATTATGTTAGTGATGCTATTCTAAGAAGAACTAGTCATGCTGGGCTAAATTTTCTAAGAATGCAATTTAAGCCCACAGTAAGGTATATTATAAAATGAATGGAATACCGTGGTTCAAACACAGCCCCCCGAATGGTCCATCTGTGGACCTTATCTCACCGATTCTCATTAAACAGTGATTTCATTTCTCTGCATCATCACAAGCTCCACTCCTGGGCAGTCGCTCAGCTGCCTGGCTAGTCTCACAACACATGCAAATATGAATTAAAGGCGGCCGCGCCACAAGGCAGAGGAGAGTTTGCTGATACCCTTCCCAGTGTGAAGCACGGGGCCCAGCCATCACAGATGGGAAAAAGAAATTGGTGGTCCCAGCAGGCCTCCCTTTTATCGCCCCCTGCGGCCTCCTCTGGAGCGTGGCGGTCACACACACGCGCGTGACACACGTGTGCACACACACACATCCGCACGCTCACACACACAGATCTAAACCACTTCACCTGCCCTCCTCGTCTCACGTGCTAGAAGGTTAAAGAGGTGTTTGGATGCTGTGAAAATGAAATCCCAAAGCCTTTTCAGATACCTTGTCACTAACTCATGACTCCCCAGCAAGACGTGTAAAAGAAGGTATGTTTTCCTCATTAAACATCTGGGGAAATTGAAGTGGGACATTTAATAATTTGTCTGGAGCTGGGAGGAGAATCAAAGACAGAAAACAGAAGTGGAATTTTTCTGTCCTCTGACCTCCTGTAACAGGCAGTTTGCACCTTTCTTCAGGCTGCACTCATTTCTGCAGAATGGTCTGGTTATTTGTAAATGCATCTTTTCTGCCTTACACAGCATTAGCTCCTCAGGATGAGATATGATTTCTGGTTTGTTTTTGCCTTCTCACCACAGCACAGCTCTCTCCAGGGAAACTGTGGGAACTCCACCTGTGTGTATGGATTGGAATGAGAGGAAACAGGATACAAACAGAGAAGTTGAGTGGAAATGGTGACAGTGGCTGTCAGCTGGGGCAATGCCTGGGCATTGATGGCTTTTCTTTATGGTACTCATGTCTTCCACCAGCTCTGTCTACTGTTAGTCACTGTGAACAGAGGCCAGAGAGCACACACTTGAGAAAGAAAATACACTCAACGGTGGTTATAAAAGAGCAGAGTTGAAGAGGAGGAGCCTGAGATGAGAAGCAATGGTCTCTCCCCATCTACCGCATGTGAGGTGGCAAGCGGCCCCTGGTAGGACTCACCCTTGGGTTCCTGGTGCCCTAAAGCCCTAAACACGCCTTACAAAAATGGTGTTGGTCCCAAGGAAACTTCACGGGGAGTTACACACCCACTGGCTGAAAGCAGCCTGCCCCTGGTCCATGTGGAGATCTGAGTCCGTCTTGAACTAACCAAAAATAGTCAAAGCCTGTTGTTGTTGTAGCTGTTGTTGAGTCACTAAATCATGTCCGACTCATTTGTGACCACATGGACTGTAACCCACCAGGCACCTCTATTCACAGGATTCTCCAGACAAAAATACTGGAGTGGGTTGCCATTTCCTCCTCTGGAGGATCTTCCCAACCCAGGGGTCAAACAATATCTCCAGCACTGTCAGATGGATTCTTTACCATTGAGCCACCAGGAAAGCCACCGTCAAAGTCTACAGGTGTTTATCATTCTCTGCTCAAGACCAGGACAGCAAGTATCAACTGCCGGCCATGCAGGGAACCATCTCGGACCTTTCAGCCCAGTCAAGCTGAAGATGATCCAGCATCACCCCACCTGGAGCAGAATATCCCAGGAGAGCCCAAACATCCCACAGAATCACAATAATAAAATGGCAGCTAAAGTCACAGTTTTGGAGTGCCCTGTTTTACAGCAATAGATAACCAGAACACTGAGCCCAATGCCAAAATGAGACAAGATTTTGTGAGGGAAAGGGGGCAGTGTCTTGTAAGGAGGGGTGAGTATACTTTGCATGTGGAATTGTTTGAATTATTAGAGGTAAAATGTAGACTAAGATAACTACTCTTCAAACATGGTCCCACGTGAGCCATGCCTCCAATGTTTAAGACCTTAGGTATTATGTTGTACCTTCCACAGTGAAAATGTGACCAATGGTGAATGTGGTAAAAATCATTCATTGTGACTTCTGAAGTTATAAGAAACCTTGCAGCTTCTGCTCTGCAAGGAGCTACCCACTGTGTAATAAGTCTTACTATCCTAAGAGTCCCATGACAAGGAGAGGTCCCATGGTCCTCAGCTCTGCCAGGCCTCCTAGATGAGGTATGAGGAATGAGGAAGCATGGGGGGTTTTCTGGCCCCGTCAAGACTTTAAATGACTCCAGATTCAACTATGTCTGACTTCCATCACATGAAACATCCCAAGCAAGAACCCCTCAGCCTAGCCAACCAACAGAACTTGAAGAGATGATATGAAATTGTTCTCAACCCAATAAGTCTGGATTGGTTCCTTTTTTATTATTATTTGTTTTGGCCACCCTGCACCACATGTGGGATCTTAGTTCCCTGACCAGAGATGAAACCCAAATCCCCTCCATTGAAAGTGTGGAGTCTTAACTGCTGGACCAACAGGGAGGTCCCCTGGGTTGGTTTCTTTACAAGCAATAGGTAACTGAAAAATTAGGTATGTACAACATAAATATTCCAAACCTTCTGGTTCTTTTGTGCACAAACAACTTCTTCTACTGGTGACAAATGAAAAATCTGACACATCCTATGACCAAAATGTCAAAACAGATCATTTCTATAAGGGTCATAGGAAGAAAAAAAAAAGTGGAGAGAATGACATTCTCAGCCAGTCAGTTCAGTCGCTCAGTCATTCTCATACATCAAAAGAACTTCTGACATTGTGAGCTATTTCTAGGATAGCAGTGAAAATGGGGCAACTAAAGGTTTAGGTTAAAGAACAAGTGATCCAAAAGGACTTGGAGCTGGCGTGGACATGGGGGAGCCAGCACTAAATGAGGATGAAATGATTGCACCGTAGACTCCAAGTGCTCACCATGGCCCACTTACAAGAAATTTCCCCCAGATGCCTTTCAGATTACAAACCCAGCAAATCGTGCTGCATCAAAGAAGTTCCTAAATTATGTAGAAGTCTAGATGATATCAGAAAGCCGAACTAAAGGGATCGCTATGGAAAAATAGTTGCTAGGCGGTGTAAGGAAAGGAAGTAAGCTTAGCAGCCATGGCCATCGGTGTGGGAAATGGGGTCTTGAGCCTCCCTAGCTCTCCACCTGGCAGAGCTTCCTCGCCAGCCAAACACTGGTACTATCGTACATTGCCATTTCTTGTTACACATCCTCTCTCACTTGGGTGCCTGGGTCTTCTCTCACTGACACCCATGTATCATCTATGTTCTCAGACATTTCTGATATCAGCAGTACATATCCAGTCCAGTAAAAGTACTTTTCTATAAACATAAATACATGATTTGATTCTGTAACTTTGCATAGTGTCATAGTTAAAAGGCAGGCTCTAGTTGTCACACCACCTTCAAATTGAAACCATGCTCTGACACTGACTAGCTATGAGAATGTGGATAAGTTATTTCACTTCCCTGAACCTCAGTTTCCCCATTGTTAGAATGGGTATAACAATGGTGCCTAGAAAATGGGATAATGACTGAGTCTATTTAATGCATGAAGAGTGCTTGGAACATTGAACATACTCAAATATCAAGGATTATATTATCCTCGAGAAATGATATGGTTTTTTCCCCCTTCTTCTCCCTCTTCCTAGGATTTGTACATACAGAACTAAAATGGCTGAAGGAGACAAAGACACTCTTCAGCTTAAACTCCTCACAGGATGGTTAGCTGTGGTCTGGAAGAAATTTTATTATTTTACAAGTACTTTAGCATCCCAACTCTGTGAAGGTACCTTTCCATTTTCCCTTCACCCAACCACCCTCAGCCTCCTGAGAGGTAATAAGGAGGCAAAGAGAGCAGGAGAACTGACCAGCACAAGAGAGACTCTGGGGGTGGAGAAACAAGGAGAGGATGAGCAGCACAGAAGAAGGTCCTGGGATGGATGGGGGAGAAGACAGAGAGTCAAATAAGAAGCCCCTCTACTCCATGATTAGAGAGCTGGACTGGGGACTCTGCCAATGAGGCAATTGGTTGGAGGCAAAATCAGTAGGACAGAGCAGACAAGCCACCCAAATCTCTAGCTGCCCTGGAAAGCTCCAAAATAGTTCAGAAGTTATTATTTAAATCCCCAAATACGAGACATCTGGGTCTTACAATGGCTAACAGCAAGACCAAGGGCATACTGCACACATCTTGCTCATGGAGATAGTACGTTGCTATATTTTCTACATAGAGTAAAGCACAGCACAGAAAAACTCTTTTCCAGACTACAAATCCTAATTTGAAGGAGAACCAGGAAATACTTTCACTAGCCGTATAGGCCCCAGCAAAGAAACATTCCTAAAGCACTCTCTTTTGCAGCCTCCTGGTGCCCAGTTAAGCCAATAGCATTCTTAGGAGCCACCTTCTCTCGTCCATGCCAGCCCAGTGTTCTCAGTCATTCCCACCACCCAGCCTCAGGCCACGCACACCTGGGGAAACCCTGTCTGATAGGAGCAGTGGAGAAGCTGTGGACACAGACGCCTCCTCAGTTGCCAGCTGTTGCTCGTCACAACTGTTGTGAACACGTTCTGTGGTTTTCCTCTGCTCCCTTGGTTTAGAATCAATGGATTAGGCAACACAAGCTGCCATAACAAAATACCATTGACTGGAGTGGCTTAACAACAGAAATTCATTTTCTCACAGTTGTAGAGGCTAAAAGTCCCAGATCAAAGCATCAGCCTCTTCAATTCCTAGCGTGAACTCTCTTTCTGACTTGCAGATGGCACCTTCTTACAGGATCTTCACAGGACAGAGAGAAATATCTGTTTCTCTTCATCTTATGAAATCACAATCCTATCAGATCAGGGCCCCACTATCTTCACCTAATTTTCCTCCGAAAAACCCCATGTCCAGTTACAGTGGCACCGGGTAATGCGACACGTGAATTTGAGAGGGCACAAAGTCTATTCCATAGCATTCAGATTGGCAGGATGTCTGCCTTTTCCTCAGCCCCTTTCTCTGGCCCTTCCCATGATGTATCCATGCCTCCTTGCCTCTCTAGGGTGCTAGGCCCTCGACCACCAAAAAAGCAAAGAGAGAAATTGAAGACTGTTTATCAATAAAGTTAGAGTCTTGGGACAATTGTTTGACATCACCAAGGACTTCCACATTTTGTTTCAGTTGACTTTCTCGACAGGTGTTCTTAACCTCTTTTTCTAAATGAAGAAACTAAGAGCAAGAGAGGTTGAAAGCTTTGGCCAAGCTAAACAGCCAGCAAGTAGCAGAGTTGAACTCAGGCTACATCTGCTGGAGACCAATGTCTAGATAATCCACAAAGTGGCATCTATGAAATTAAAAGATGCTTGCTTCTGGAAGAAAAGCTATGATGAACCTAGACCCTATTATACAGAGTGAAGTGAGAGAGAAAGAGAAAGATAAATATCATATTCTAATGCACATATACAGAATCTAGAAAAATGGTTCTGAAGAATTTATTTAGAGGGAAGCAATGAAGAAACAGACATAGAGAACAGACTTATAGACATGAGAGGGGAGAAGAGGGTGAGATGTATGGAAAGAATAACAGGGAAACTTACATTACCATAGGGCTGTGTAGGGCCACCCAAGATGGAAGGGTCATGGTTGAGAGTTCTGACAAAATGTGGTCCACTGGAGAAGGGAATGGCAAACCGCTTCAGTATTCTTGCCTTGAGAACCCCATGAACAGCATGAAAAAGCAAAAAGATAGGACATAGACAGATGAACTCCCCAGGTTGGTAGGTTACCAATATGCTACTGGAGATAAGTGGAGAAATAACTCCAGAAAGAAGGAAGGGAAAGAGCCAAAGCAAAAACAACACCCAGTTGTGGATGTGACTGGTGATGGAAGCAAGGTCCAATGCTATAAAGAGCAACATTGCATAGCAACCCGGAATATTAGGTCCATGAATCAAGGCAAACTGGAAGTGGACAAACAGGAGATGGCAGGAGTGAACATCGACATTCTAGGAATCAGCGAACTAAATGGACTGAAATGGGTGAATTTAACTCAGATGAGCATTATATCTACTACTGTGGGCAGGAATCCCTTAGAAGAAACAGAGTAGCCATCATGGTCAACAAAAGAGTCCGAAATGCAGTACTTGCATGCAATCTCAAAAACGACAGAATGATCTCTTTTCATCTCCAAGGCAAACCATTCATATCATGGTAATCCAAGTCTACGCCCCAACCAGTCATGATGAAGAAGCTGATGTTGAATGGTTATATGAAGACCTACAAGACCTTCTAGAACTAATACCCAAAAAAGTTGTCCTTTTCATTATAGGGGACTGGAATGCAAAAGCAGGAAGTCAAGAAACACCTGGAGTAACAGGCAAATTTGGCCTTGGAATATGGAATGAAGCAGGACAAAGGCTAATAGAGATTTGCAAAGAGAACGCACTGGTCATAGCAAACACTCTCTTCCAAAAACACAAGAGAAGACTCTACACATGGACATCACCAGATGGTCAACACCAAAATCAGACTGATTATATTCTTTGCAGCCAAAGATGGAGAAGGTCTACAACAGTCAGCAAAAACAGACCAGGAGCTGACTGTGGCTCAGATCATGAACTTCTTATTGCCAAACTCAGACTTACATTGAAGAAAGAGAAAACCACTAGACCATTCAGGTATGACCTAAATCAAATCCCTTATGATTATACAGTGGAAGTCAGAAATAGATTTAAGGGACTAGATCTCATAGACAGACTGCCTGATGAACTATAGACGGAGGTTTGTGACATTGTACAGGAGACAGGGATCAAGACCATCCCCAAGAAAAATAAATGCAAAAAAAGCAAAATGGCTCTCTGAGGAGGCCTTACAAATAGCTGTGAAAAGAAGAGAAGCAAAAAGAAAAGGAGAAAAGGAAAGATATAAGCATCTAAATGCAGAGTTCCAAAGAACAGCAAGGAGAGATAAGAAAGCCTTCCTCAGCGATCAATGCAAAGAAATAGAGGAAAACAACAGAATAGGAAAGACTAGAGATCTCTTCAAGAAAATTAGAGACACCAAGGGGACATTTCATGCAAAGATGGGCTCAATAAAGGACAGAAATGGTATGGACCTAACAGAAGCAGAAGATATTAAGAAGAGGTGGCAAGAATACACAGAACTGTACAAAAAAGAGCTTCACAACCCAGATAATCACAAGGGTGTGATCACTCACCTAGAGCCAGACATCCTGGAATGTGAAGTCAGTGAGCCTTAGGAAGCATCACTACGAAGAAAGCTAGTGGAGGTGATGGAATTCCAGTTGAGCTGTTTCAAATCCTGAAAGATGATGATGTGAAAGTGCTGCACTAAATATGCCAGCAAATTTGGAAAACTCAGCAGTGGCCACAGGACAGGAAAAGTTCAGTTTTCATTCCAATCCCTAAGAAAGGCAATGCCAAAGAATGCTCAAACTACCACACAATTGCACTCATCTCACACGCTAGTAAAGCAATGCTCAAAATTCTCCAAGCCAGGCTTCAGCAATACATGAACCATGAACTTCCAGATATCCAAGCTGGTTTTAGAAAAAGCAGAGGAACCAGAGATCAAATTGCCAACATCCGCTGGATCATCGCAAAAGCAAGAGAGTTCCAGAAAAACATCTATTTCTGCTTTACTGGCTATGCCAAAGCCTTTGACTGTGTGGATCACAAGAAACTGTGAAAAATTCTGAAAGAGATGGGAATACCACACCACCTTACCTGCCTCTTGAGAAATCTGTATGCAGGTCAGGAAACAACAGTTAGAACTGGACATGAAACTACAGACTGGATCCAAATAGGAAAAGGAGTTCGTCAAGGCAGTATATTGTCATCCTGCTTATTTAACTTATATGCAGAGTACATCATGAGAAATCCTGGGCTGGAAGAAGCACAAGCTGGAATCAAGATTGCCAGGAGAAATAGCTATAACCTCAGATATGCAGATGACACCACCCTTATGGTAAAAAGTGAAGAAGAACTAAAGAGCCTCTTGATGAAAGTGAAAGAGGAGAGTGAAAAAGTTGGCTTTAAAGCTCAACATTCAGAAAACAAAGATCATGGCATCTGGTCCCACCACTTCATGGGAAATAGACGGGGAAACATTGGAAATAGTGGTAGACTTTATTTTGGGGGGCTCTAAAATCACTGCAGATGGTGACTGCAGCCATGAAATTAAAAGACACTTACTCCTTGGAAGAAAAGTTATGACCAACCTAGACAGCATACTTTGCCAACAAAGGTTCGTTTAGTCAAGGCTATGGTTTTTCCAGTAGTCATGTATAGGATATGAGAATTGAACTATAAAGAAAGCTGAGCGCCAAAGAATTGATGTTTTTGAACTGTGGTTTTGGAGAAGACACTTGACAGTCCCTTGCAAGGAGATCCAACCAGTCCATCCTAAAGGAAATCAGTCCTGAATATTCATTGGAAGGACTGATGCTGAAGCTGAAACTCCAATACTTTGGCCACCTGATGCAAAGAAATGACTCATTTGAAAAGACCCTGATGCTTGGAAAGATAGAAGGTGGGAGGAGAAGGGGACGACAGAGGATGAGATGGTTGGATGGCATCACTGACTCAATGGACATGAGTTTGAGTAAATTCTGGAAGTTGGTGATGGACAGGGAGGCCTGGCATGCTGCAGTCCATGGGGTCACAAAAAGTTGGACACAACTGAGAGACTGAACTGAACTGAACATTACCATATGTAAAATATATAACCAACAGGAATTTGCTCTATGGCTCAGGAAACTCCAACAGGGGCTCTATAACAACCTAGAGGGGTGGGATGGGGAGGGAGATGGGAGGGAGGTTCAAAAGGGTGGGGATAAATATATGGGGATAAATGTATCAACCTATGGCTGATTCATGTTGAGGTTTGACAGAAAACAACAAAATTCTGTAAAGTAATTATCCTTCAATTAAAAATTAATTAAAAAAAAAAAAACTAGACCACCAGGTGGCCAAAATATTGGCCTAGACGTATTGAAAAGCAGAGACATCACTTTGCTTACAAAGATCCATATCATCAAAGCTATGGTTTTTCCACTAGTCATGTATGGATGTGAGACTTGAACCATAAAGAAGGTTGAGTGCCAAAAAAATCGACTCTTTTGAATTGTGGTGCTGGAGAATCCCTTGGGCTGCAAGGAGATCAAACCATCAACCCTAAAGGAAGTCAACCCTGAACATTCATTGGAAGGACTGATGCTTAAGCTGCTGCTGCTGCTGCTTAATTACTTCAGTCGTGTCTGACTCTGTACGACCCTATGGATTGTAGCCTGCCAGGCTCCTTTGTCTATGGGATTCTCCAGGCAAGAGTACTGGAATAGGTGGCCATAAAGCTCCAATATTCTGGCCACCTGATGCAAAGAGCCAACTCATTTGAAAAGATCCTCATGCTGGGAAAGATTGAAGGCAAAAGGAGAAGGGGGCAGTAGAGGATGAGATGGTTGGATAGCATCACAGATTCAATGGGCATGAATCTGAGCAAACTCTGGGAGATAGTGAAGAATAGGGAAGCCTGGAGTGCTGCAATCCATGGGGTCACAAAGAGTCGGACACAACTTCACAACGGAACAGCAACAACAATCCATACTATCCTTTCCATCAAGGCCTTCATCGCCAAGGTTCAGTGCCTCCTCATTTCTTGCTGGGACAATTGGCATGGCGTCCTGAGTCATCTTCTGGCTCCTGTGCATTGCCTGCCAGGACACATTCTAATGATATTAATAGTTCTTACTTCTCTCCTTAAAAGCGTAGAAGCAGTGATTAGGCAGCAACAAGCACATCCAGTGCTCAGATATTGGTTTCTAAATACCATTCTCCAATAAAAGGAGCCAAGGTTGTCTGGAGGCATGGCTGATTCTAGGGTTGAGACAGAGAAGATAAAATATGAGTCTGGAGCATCTTGTAATACCCCAAACAATGAAGTATTCAAAACACATGCATGGAGGCACATACTCACAGTGATGGAGACATGTCAAAACAACACAGAAATCAGACATAAATTCATGTTGAGGTTTGGCAGAAAACAACAAAATTCTGTAAAGCAATTATCCTTCAATTAAAAAAATAAATTTAAAAAATAAAAAACACAGGAGACAACCTGAAAGAGCTCCAAATAGCCAAAGCTAGAATAACTGGAGAAACAAAACAAATAGCAATGTGTGCGTGCTCAGTCACTTTAGTTCATGTTCAACTCTTTGTAACCCTATGACTGTAACCCACCAGGCTCCTCTGTCCATGAAATGCTCCAGGCAAGAATACTGAAGTGGATTGCCATTCTCTTCTCCAGGGGATCTTTCCGACTCAGGGATTGAACCCACGTCTCTTACATCTCCTGCATTGACAGATGGGTTCTTTACCACTAGAGCCACCTGGGAAGCCCCTTAAATAACAATAGTATTGGTTATAACCCTAGAACTACACAAGAATTAATAAATATACATGAGTCCATAGTGATACAAATAAATAAATGGGGGAGAAGGGACCAATCTTCCTTACAGAAGAATTCCAAATAATAAATGTAAAAGTAATGAGAGAAATAGAAAATTACCATTAGAGCACCACAGTAATCTTTGCCACAGGCAAGATCCGCTAATGAACACTAAAACTAGAAAGTGAAATATTAAGGAGAAACAAGATGTTTGTATAGCCTCAAATATCTTTCTGTATTAATTATTTGCCACTTACTATGGTGGCTTTAACATATGTCCACAAATGTTTTGATACTCCTCTCTCCAGGAAGTGAGGCAAGTCCCCTCCCTTTGAGTACAGACTGGACTTGATGAACTACTTCCACAATCAGTTCAGGCTGCTATAACAGAATATCATAGACTGAGTGGCCTATAAACAACGGAAGTATCTTTCTCACAGTTCTACAGGCTGGCAAGTTCAAGATCAAGGTGCTGGCAGAGTTGGTGTCTGGTGAGAGCTTGCTTCCTGGTCCATGAACAGCTGAGTGCTTGCTATGTCCCACATAGCAAAATGGACAAGCGAGCTCTAGAGTCTCTTTTTTATTTACAAGGGCACTAATCGCACTTATGGCAGAAAGTGAAGAGGAACTAAAAAGCCTCTTGACGAAAGTGAAAGAGGAGAGTGAAAAAGTTGGCTTTAAAGCTCAACATTCAGAAAACAAAGATCATGGCATCTAGATGGGGAAACAGTGTCAGACTTTATTTTTTTGGAATCCAAAATCACTGCAGATGGTGACTGCAGCCGTGAAATTAAAAGACGCTTACTCCTTGGAAGGAAAGTTATGACCAACCTAGATAGCATATTCAAAAGCAGAGACATTACTTTGCCAACAAAGGTCCCTTTAGTCAAGGCTATGGTTTTTCCAGTGGTCATGTATGGATGTGAGAGTTAGACTGTGAAGAAGGCTGAGCGCTCAAGAATTGATGCTTTTGAACTGTGTTGTTGGAGAAGACTCTTGAGAGTCCCTTGGACTGCAAGGAGATCCAACCAGTCCATTCTAAAGGAGATCAGTCCTGGGTGTTCATTGGAAGGACTGATGCTAAAGCTGAAACTCCAATACTTTGGCCACCTCATGCGAAGAGTTGACTCATTGGAAAAGACTCTGATGCTGGGAGGGATTGGGGGCTGGAGGAGAAGGGGACGACAAAGGATGAGATGGCTGGATGGCATCACCAACTCGATGGACATGGGTTTGGGTGAACTCCGGAAGTTGGTGATGGACAGGGAGGCCTGGCGTGCTGCAGTTCATGGGGTCGCAAAGAGCCGGACACGACTGAGCGACTGAACAGAACTGAGCTGAATCTCACTCCTTGAGACCCTCGTGGCCGAATCACTTTCCAAAGGCCCCACCTCCTAATACCTTGGAAGTTAGGAGTCCAGCACAGGAAGGAGGTGGGGGAGGGCAGGGAGACACAAACATTCAATCCATAACAAATGGAGTATGAAAAGGGAAAAACAGTAGCATTGCAGCAAAGTAATCTGACAGCTGCTGCTGCTAAGTCGCTTCAGTTGTGTCCAACTCTGTGCGACCCCATAGACGGCAGCCCACCAGGCTCCCCCATCCCTGGGATTCTCCAGGCAAGAACACTGGAGTGGGTTGCCATTTCCTTCTCCAATGCATGAAAGTGAAAAGTGAAAGTGAAGTCACTCTGTCATGCCTGACTCTTAGCAACCCCATGGACTGCAGCCTCCCAGGCTCCTCCATCCATGGGATTTTCCAGGCAAGAGTACTGGTGTGGGGTGCCATTGCCTTCTCCTAATCTGACAGAGCCCACCTTAATTCAGTAGTCAAACATTCAGATCACCATTAGGAAGTCATGTTGTTCCCGTGTATCCCTCAATATAATGCACTGAGAGGGTACTTTAGCTCTGTGGTATTCTTCCCCCGAATCCGTAATCCAGTCTAATGATGAGAAAATATCAGATGAACCCAAACAGAGGGACGTTCTACAAATATCTGACTCACACTCTCCTAGGGTGTCAAGCACATGGGAACAAGGAAAGATTGAGAAACTGTCACAAATTGGAGGAGAAGGTGTGATAACTAAATGGAGTGTGGGATCCTGAATTCCATCCTGGAACAGAAAAAGATGTACATGAATAAACTGCTGAAATGTAAATAAAACAATGGTTTTGTTTTAAAAACAAAACCAAACACCTTCCAGTGCCTAAACAGCGAAGTACAAACTCCTGGGCCGGCCACACAAGACACTCTGAACGCAACGCAGATGCCTCTTCTGCCTCCCCTGCCCCTTCGCACTTCGCTTTCTGCTCCCACTAGAGCAATGGCCCCAAGGGGCCTGAGCCAGTTGCACCTTCTCATTTCTTATTTCGCCCTCTGCCCAGAGTGCCTTCTCCCTCTGCTCCACACGGCTCCTCATCTGTTTCCCTGATAATTGTCTTTTTCAAGTTCAATCCAAACATTTCTTCTCGGGCAAGTTTTGTTTCTGACCACCCCTGCACTCCAGTGCTTGGTCTTTCCTCACTGCCGTCTTTCACTTTCAGTGGTACCAGGACACCATAGCTATCTCATTCGCATCTGTAGCACTTTGAAAGTGTTAGTCATTCAGTCATATCCAACTCTTTGAGACACCTGCCAGGCTTCTCTGTCCATGGAATTCTCTAGGCAAGAATCTGGAGTGGGTTGCCATTCCCTTCTCCAGGGGATCTTCCCATCCCAGGGATCAAACCCAGATCTTCTGCATTGCACGCGGACTCCTGCATTGCAGGCAGATTCTTTACAGTCTGAGCCATCAACACTGTCGTGCATCTCTTTAAATGACTTGTATCTTTCTCTGCTAGATAATAAAGTTCTTGAGGGAAGCCTGATCTTATTGATCTTTTATAGCATCAGAGGTTAGCACATGCTCTATACATATTAAATGAATTAATGAATGAATAAAGAAATGAATTAATGAATAAATGAGTAATGAAAAAACCCACACTAGGAATCTGTTGGCTAGAAATAAAAAATGTGTAAATTCATCTCAGCTATACAGACATGTTTGAAGAAAATTTTCACTCAAAATTTCAAAGTGCTTTGTAGGAATTCATAAAGCAACTTTTTCCCCACAGAATAATATGCTTATCATAAAGCAACTCTTAAAACACATCTTGAGGTCAGCAGACATCCTGGTCAGTGGAGAGCCAAGGCCTTCCACCAATGAGCTTATGTCATGGAAAACCCAAGTTCTGGACCTCCCCTCTGGACACTCTCGATCCCAGTGACTTGGTCAGCTCAATTAAAATAGCCCCACACAGAGCCACATGGGTCCTCTTTCAAATGCATGGCCTTTATTTCAGTCAAAACTGAACTTTGAAGTTATATACCTTTCAAAACTCACCCAGGTCAACCAAGTTGTTTCCTATCACACTTGAAAAGCAAAAACTCTTTTTCTGTGGCATCTTTCACCAAACTCCTCATATGAACTTTTAATTCAACACCATTTACCTGGGCATCTCTATAAATTTTGTATTCATTCTCCCAGGATAGTATCTGAAGTCAGGCAAGGGTTCTGCAGAGATGAAAATCACTAAGTGTATGTCAGACTGGAAAGAAGATAAAATTCTCTGATGTGATTATAACCAATAGATTTACCTATTAAGTATCTACTGCATGTGCACAAATAAAGCATTGTGCTAAAACTATGGTAGCTGGGCAAAGGTTTAACATATTGTCTCTGCCATGAAAGGACAAGAGATCCAGAGATGAACACCATCCACTTTAATACATGACTAGCACTACAAAAAATATGGATAAACTTCAACATCAAAGATCCCCATCTCCCACTTCCCAGAGGACGCTTAACAATAAAGCTAGGTCTGGGGCACCATCTTGATTGACTGTAGAAAAGGTCAACAACAATAGTTCTTGCCTATGACAAGGACTCAGAACTTAAAATGTGTCCCCCAGCTTCAGCCTGGCATCAAATAACTGGTTTTCCAATCCACTTCTCTCCCACCACCTTAGAAACAGGGAGCTCTTCTCTCATTGGCTAATTTCCTTAGAATGTAGGCAGAGGAGAGGATGACTGGTTACTACTAATATTTGCTCAACTACCTTCTGCTTTATTGACTACAGGTTGAAAGCCTTTGACTGTGTGGATCACAACAAACTGTGGAATATTCTTTAAGAGATGGGAATACCACACCACCTTACTGCCTCCTGAGAAATTTGTATGCAGGTCAAGAAGCAACAGTTAGAACCGGACATGGAACAACAGACTGGTTCCAAATCGGGAAAGGCATACATCAAGACTGTATATTGTCACCCTACTTGCTTAACTTATATGCAGAGGACATCATGTGAAATGCTGGACTGGATGAAGCCCATGCTGGTATCAAGATTGCCAGGAGAAATATCAATAACCTCAGATATTCAGACGATACCACCCTTACGGTAGAAAGTGAAGAACTGAAGAGCCTCTTAATGAAAATGAAAGAAGAGAGTGGAAAAGCTGCCTTAAAACTCAACATTCAGAAAAATGAAGATCATGGCATCTGGTCCCATCACTCCATGGCAAATAGATGGGGAAACAATGGAAACAGTAACAGACTTTATTTTCTTGGGCTCCCAAATCACTGCAGATGGTAACTGCAGCCATGAAATTAAAAGATGCTTGCTCCTTGGAAGAAAAGCTATGACCAACCTAGACAGCATATTAAAAAGCAGAGACATTACTTTGCCAACAAAGCTACACCTAGTCAAAGCTATGGTTTTCCCAGTAGTCATGTATGGATGTGAGAGTTGGACCATAAAGAAAGCTGAGCACCAAAGAATCAATGCTTTTGAACTGTGATGTTGGAGAAGACTCTAGAGATTCCCTTGGACTACAAGGAGATCAAACCAGTCAATCCTAAAGGAAATCAGTCCTGAATATTCATTGGAAGTACTGATGCTGAAGCTGAGACTCCAATACTTTGGCCACCTGATGGGAAGAACTGTCTCCTTGGAAAAGACCCTGATGCTGGAAAAGATTGAAGGCAAGAGGAGAAGGGGACAACAAAGGATGAGATGGTTGGATGGCATCACTGATTCAATGGACATGAATTTGAGCAAGCTCCAGGAGATGTGAAGGACAAAGAAGCCTGGTGTGCTGCAGTCCATGAGGTTGCAAAGAGTCGGACACAACTGAGCAACTGAACTAAACTGAACAGCTACCTTATCTAACTTAGGAGGAAAAAAGTTTAATAAATCGGAACAATCTTCCAGTTGGATCAACTCCATTCCTGTAATCACTATTACAAAGTTATCTTTTGACTCAAGAAGTCTTTTGAACCAATACATGATCACTGTCTACTGTCTGAATTGTCAATTTAATGATCCTGACATCTGTCTTATCCAAATAGAAGAGAAAGAAATACACATGGAAAGGGAGTTTTTTCCAGGAAAGCAATAGAGAAGTTGAGACTTCAGTTTAGCTTTGAAGAGCTAATAGAATTAAAATGGAGCTAAGAAGAACATATATTCCAGGCAGGCAGAGCAAAGACAGAGGCAGGAATGCTTAGGATGCGTTCAGTTTACTCCTAGTCTTGCTGAAGCAGAGCTGTGTGTCAGAGCAATGGGAGATGTAGTTAGAAAGTCAGGTTGATGGTAAATGTGAAAGGTCTGCCGTGTCAGGAAGGAGATATTCCTCTGTAGATGTGGGGGCGGAGGAGTGGGAGTCATTTATGATCTGTGTTCAGAGGATGTATATTTTGGGAGTAACATCTTAGGAGACAAAAATATGCTAACTGGATTAGTGAAGCCCCTAGTCATGTGTGCACGCTAAGTTGCTTCAGTCGTGTCCGACTCTTTGCAACACTATGGACCATAGCCCACCAGGCTCCTCTGTTCATGAGATTCTCTAGGCAAGGACACTGGAGTGGGTCCCCGTGCCCTCCTCCAGGGGATCTTCCCGACCCAGGCATTGAAACTGCGTCTCTTACATCCACCTGCTTTGGCAGGTGGGTTCTTTACCACCAGTGCCACCTGGGAACCCTGAAGACCCTAGAGGCCAGAGGAAAGTCGTAGAGACCTTATCTTAAGAACAGTTGAAATAGAAAGGTATGTGAAAGGTATGTGAAAAACTCCTGTGAATGAAAAATCAACAGGACCGAAAACTGGGGGTGGAGAGGAAAGAAACAAGGCGACTCTCAAAGTAACACGCAGAATAGCCATGCAGTCTAAAGAGAAGACTCAAGACTCTGAAGCCAACAGCCTGGGTTCGAATTCTGTCTCTCACAGTTACTCACTGTGAAATTGTACCTCAATTTCATCATTCATAACATGAAGATGATAATAACATCTACCTCATAAGGTTGCTGTGATAATATCACTGAACTGAAATACGTAAAACATTTAGAATAGTACCTGGTACCCAGGAAACAGTGGCACATTTAGATGCTGTTGTTGGTGCTATGGTTATTACAGAAATATGAAGACTATTAGCAATAGGGATAAAAACTAAATCCCTTCAGAAATTGCTCTGGGGAGAATAGAAAGGTAAACTTGGAACTGGAATATATTACAGTAAGTTGTTTTTACCATTTAATGGTGAGTCATATTTGCCATTAGGGTATGAAGTCCCCCTTTCATCTGCCTTACCCTCAACTACATATTTCCCCAGCTACCCTCGTGTGTCCAGGCCTCCTAACAGATGCACCCCAAAGTCTCCAACCTTGGTTTTTTTTAATGGAAATGAAGTTTCACTGGGGATACTTACTGGTTGAAAGGGGATTTTAAAATCATTTTTAAATAGAGAAGTATCGCTCTGAATGCAGAAGCCTCCAAGAGAGACACCTTCCAGAGGACATTGCTCTGAATATTATATAACCAGGGCATCTAAGGATGAAAATCAATCCCAGGAACATGTGCCCCTCACCCTGCCCCAGACAAGGGCATTGCCAAAGCTCTCTGTCACCATTTTCCCAACTGCAAACCAAGGCTAAAAATATTACTCTAATAGGAACTGTACTTGTTTGAGAGAAAAGAAACAAGGGAAAAGGAGTAAATAATAAAAAAAGAGAGAGAGAGAACACATAGGGAGTGGTGGGTTGCAGCTCCTAAATACTTATTACAAGGAAGAAATTGGGAATTAAGAACCTGTCCTTGGTCTTTTCTCCACAACTGAGCCACGACTGGACTTGGAACAAATTTCTGTCTTTACTTGTCTTCCCTGGTGGCTCAGAGGATAAAGCATCTGCCTGCAATGCAGGAGACCCAGGTTCGATCCCTGGGTTGGGAAGATCCTCTGGAGAAGGAAATGGCAACCCACTCCAGTATTCTTGCCTGGAGAATCCCAAGGACAGAGGAGCCTGGCGGGCTACAGTCCACAGGGTAGCAAAGAGCTGGACACAACTGAGCGACTTCACTTTCACTTTCACTTTCACTTACTTGACTTAGTTTACCCTGGATTGTTGGGAAGACCTCCCAACAATTAGGAAGTTGTGAGACTTCCCCAATGTCTGATCCTCTGCGTTCCTTAAAGTGAAAGGCAAGTTGGGTAAAAGCATCATTTTCATTCATCCAGTTTTCATTTTCTTAATACAGCAGTGATGAAAGTGAAGTGAAAGTGTCAGTTGCTCAGTCTTGTCCAACTCTTTGCCACCCCATGGACTGTAGCCCACCAGGCTCCTCTATCCATGAAATTCTCCATGCAAGAATACTGGAGTAGGTAGCCATTTCCTCCTCCAGGGGATCTTCTCTACCCAGGGATTGAATGTAATCACTATTAACGTAACATCCAAGAAGCTCTAGGCACATGACAGACACCACTATTACTCTCAATGTTTTTGCTATTTTTGTCACCATTAGCGGAGCCAGTTGGCCCCAATATATTAACCACCAAATAACCTCCCCACTTTAGACAAAAACCTTGCAGTTGCTATTTTTAAAGGCTTCAAAGTGAAATATTTCCGTCCAACAGTTGGAGGAAAGAGAGAACTGAAGTTTGAGGCAGCTTGACTTTTTTCTTAAATGGAGGCATCACAGTTCAAGGTAAATGTAGATTCATTATTATTTGATGGAT
Organism: Bos mutus; assembly: GCF_027580195.1. Lineage (NCBI taxonomy): Eukaryota > Metazoa > Chordata > Mammalia > Artiodactyla > Bovidae > Bos > Bos mutus. Next base: position 30,961,972 of record NC_091640.1, on the reverse strand, counting down.
GACCGAACTTGTCAGGCATGCACAGGTTCTTCCTGGTGCGTGCAGTCATGCCTCTGGCTTTGGCCTCCCATAGACTTTTCTAGGGAGGTTTATGTTGCTAAGTCACTTCAGTCGTGTCCAATTCTGTGCGACCCCAGAGACGGCACCCACCAGGCTCCCCCGTCCCTGGCATTCTCCAGGCAAGAACACTGGAGTGGGTTGCCATTTCCTTCTCCAATGCATGAAAGTGAAAAGTGAAAGTGAAGTCGTTCAGTTGTGTCCGACCCTCAGTGACCCCATGGACTTCAGCCTTCCAGGCTCCTCCATCCACGGGATTTTCCAGGCAAGAGTACTGGGGTGGGGTGGCATTGCCTTCTCCTAAGGAGGTTTATAATGCCCCTCATTTCCAGACTCAGTTCCACCCCAATTCACGAGCCAGTTCTGCCTAGCATCAAAAGTGCATCAACTGTCTCAGCATATCCTGCTGCTCCAGCATCACCATGGACCAGCCACAGGCCCAGTCATGACTGCTGGGAGTCCAAGTTCTCCCTAAGTCCTTTTCCTGATCATGAAACACACTTGGTCCCTTAATTCCCATAAACTCCTTGGGGTCAGCTTTGTCTGAGTTACAGATCTCTTATCAAGCCCTGAGACTCACCTCACATGGGTATAATCCATAAACCCCATAATTCTAACCGAGAGGTCTGTATATTGGCAAGAGAAGGCCCTCATCTTGCCTGCTTGTCCAGACACAGACTGGACAATGGACATCTTATCAGTGACTTATGGGGACATATGACCGACCTCCACAGGGTTTCTCTATGCCCTGTGTCATCCCCCTGTAACCTTGTCACAGCTCTAGAGTAGAAAGAATCCTAAAATGACTGAGAATAACTTTCCTACTAGCCTAGGGGTTCTACGAATTACACCACTTAAGAAAATAAAATAATTTCATATGCACTTCTGAGTTTGAGACTGAGGCTCTTGCTCCCTCACAGCATCCCTCCTCCTGGGACTGGCCCACATCTCTACCTTCTATGTGCATTCTCGTGCCAATACACGGACCTCTCAGATGACAGTGATTACCATCTGACTCCGTGTTTGAACTGTCGCCCGCAGTAGCTGCTCCATATACCACATGTATGCATGCTTAGTCACTAGGTCATGTCCAACTCTGCGACCCCATAGACTGAAACCCGCCAGGCTCCTCTGACCTTGGGATTGCCCAGGCGAGAATACTGGCATGAGTAGCCATTCCTTTCTCCAGGGGATCTTCCCAACCCAGGGATCAAACCCAGGTCTCCCACATAGTTGTACCAAAGCACTTTCTCTGCCATCCTTTCCATTTTTGTAGGGCCAGTCCAACCTTCTCACCACTAGCTTTTTTCCCTAAAACCCCAGGATAGTCTTTCCAAACCGAGGGATCTCTCCTCAGGAAAAAGCACATATTCAAATACACAGGGAAATATATTTTGGCCACAGTGGTTCACTGACCCATCAGAGGCCTATGCCTGAGTCCCTGATTAAGCACTGCTGCCTTCAATTACATAGCTCAATACATGCTCAGTTTATCTCACTTAGCAACTGAGAAGGAGAGTGGACACTCCCAGATCCAAGTCATTGATGGTAACGTTAGATGCTGCGAGGAAGACATTCAGGTTAACTCCACCAAAGAGTGACCTCTTCTGAGCATCCCTCTAGAATATTCATGTGCAAAATTTATGGCTTACCTTTAAAATTAGATAATGCATGTCATTTAAATATATATATATTAATTCTGCAATAATCTATCAAAAACAGGCTTCAGTGGAAGAAAATGAGTCTAGAATCCCAACTGGGACTCTCAAGAATACCCAAGCCATGGGGACAGGGACCTCCTCAGCCTATCAGGCCCCCCTTCAAGCCTTAAGGCAGAGTTGGGATGGGAATGTCTCAGTATCAAGTCACTGATTATGGCTTTTGTGGCCTGGTTCAGAGGTTCTAGAAATGCAAATATGCCAACAAACAGCTGAGACGCAGAAAAAGGCCCTTTCCTCTTCCTCTTATCTTCATAGGGGTTCTATTCATAAAGGTTCTTCATAGGGAAGAGGTAAGGATGGGACGAAATCCACATTGTTTTTCTTCCTTCCACTCTTGCCAATAATCCCTTCCACCAGCAGTTACAGAACCAAAGCTAAGACTGGGATGAGAATGTATCATAAACATTTTCACTTCTTTTTGATTGACATAGAGTCATGAAATCAGCATTGGATAGATCCTTTGGTCTCTGAATAAATCACCCTCATTTTGTAGGTTCTCCGAGAATGAAGACTCCCTGAGATCTGAGCCAGTATTTTATGCCCTTGACATTCACTCATTCAACAAGTATTTATTGTGCATTTGCTATATTTCAAGTCCGGTCCCAGACATCAGGTTACAACAGGGATCTGCAGAGAGCCTACTCTTAGTCGCAGTGAACTAGAAAAGTCAATACTGGACAAATGGAACATCTGTGAGGCAGGAGAAGGTAGGCCTCTCCCCGGGGTGGACCCAACCTAGATAAGGAGTTCTTCCTCGCATTTAACTGAAATCCCTCTGGTACCATCCAACCCCCTTTCTCCTTGACACAAATAGAATAGAGACGAAATGACCATCTCTCTTGTCAATACCGTCATAAAATGGTTACACTCATGAAATCATCGTTGATTCTTCTCTTGCTTAAACAGCTTCAGTTCCCTTCACACTGCCTCACAGGACATATTTCCTTGCCTTTAATAATAACTTTGCTCGCATTGGTGCAGACCTTTCTCATTTGTGAGGCACTTTGAGATTTACAGAGCACTTCCGCATCATTATCACACTTTGATCCTCACAACAACCCCACAAGGAAGGTAGTCAAGATATTTGCTGAGCCCCAAGTATGCCCAAGACACTGTTCTAGGGCTGTGGGGGCACCTGTGCCACTTTATACTGTCCCTGCTGAAATTTATCCCACTTTTGTAGAGCCATTTTCTCAATGAGTCAAGGCCATTTCAAATTTTATTTCTGTCTTGCAGAGCAATAACAACCCCACCTAATTTAGTGCCAGCTGCAAATTTAATGAGCATAGTCTTAATTCCTTCATCCAAGCCATCAATATGGTTATTGAGTAGGATAGATCCTGGCCCCAATACCTCTGAGACAGTATTCAATATGTCCCCCTAGATTGATATCAAGTCACTGATAACTCCTCTTGGGATAAAGCCTTCCAGCCTCAGGCAGAAGTATAGATGGGAACACACTCTTCTAACATGTCAAAGACTATACCTACTTTTAAAAAATCAAAATCCTTACTAAAATTAAGATAGATCCCATCTATCAGTTCCCCTGGTGTATGTAGCCTCTCATAATCATGGGAGGAAGTTAAATTGCCTGGCACTATTTGCTCTTTACAAAGCTTTACTGATTGCTACTTAGTATTTTATGTTCTTTCAGGTGCCATCCAATTGATTATTTGATGGTTTATTCCAAGATCTTCCCAGGTATTGATGTTAAGCTCACATGTCTGAAATTTCTACTGTCATCTTGTCTTCCTCTTGGACATTTACCCTTTTGCTGTCCTTAGGGGCTTTTCCAATCCTCTGTGATTTGGAAGAAACACTGGCTAATAGTCCCAAGATGAAAGTTGAAAATCCATTCAGTATCCTACAGGGCAAGCCATCAGGTCCCGCTGACTCGAACATATTAGGTTTTTTTAAACTTTTCTAACTATGTCGTCCCCTTGGCCTTCTATCCCCCTATTACAACTGGGACTTATTCCAGGCAGCAATTTACAGCTGTTGTTATCTTTCCCCCTGGAGGAGGGGAGTCAAGGGGACATTGCAAAATAAAATAAAGTAAAAAGCGCTACCTTTTCATTCTTTTTTCTGCTGTAGTGTCTCTGACAGAGACAATACCAGATGTTCATGTCCCATATTCTTTTCCTTTTTCGCATACTGGAAGACTGCATTCCCTGGCTCCCTTGTGGTTAAATTGAAGCCATGGGATTGGGAATAGGTGAATCCATTGATGGAAGAAATGATGCCCACCATTTTCTGGCCTGGAATGAAAACTCTCTCCATAACCCCTCCTGTCTTCTATCCCCTTTACTGACATCCATGGTCATGGCATGTTGATAAGGCAGCATCACAAGAGGAAAGAAGACCAGACACGTGAATAACCAACCAGGAGGGCTGCCAGGAGGGTTACTCAGCCTGTGCTGGACTATGATATAAATAAGAGACACATTCTTGTACAGTTAAACCACAAGCTATTAGGATTTTCTTTTTTAATGTTGATGCAAACTCTCTCCTCTTGCAGTCTTCTCATGTTGACCTCAGTTTTTCCCTTGGAGATCATACAGGGGATATTTCTCTGTTGATTACAAAGTAAAATGTTCTCTTTTTGGACTCATAAATATTTAAAGAATATCTTTTCTTACTTTCTATGGTCTTTCCTCGGCATATATTTTTTATTTTAACCTTGTTTTATATATCTATGTAAATTGTCATTTCATTTGGAGGAGATCTTGCCAAAGGATCCTTATTTCATCATGTGCAAAAAAAAGAGAAAACTGACAAGACCAATTTTTTTGTTATAAAGAATTACAATGGTTTTAGTATCTATGTATGTATGAGTTTTCATTTTTAAAAGTTCTGTAATGTTATTTAATAGAAAGAAAATATGACAAATACCTGGGTGTGTCACCCAATATTTTTAAACGTTCACACTTCTTGATATTCACAAGAAACACACCTGATAGGCCATGTCCCTCTGCTCATTTCCATCTCTCCCGTGTTAGAGAAAAGCAGTGTGTCTGCTCATACTACAACTATCTTATGTGTATGTATATAATCACCCAGTCATGTCTGACTCTTTGTGATCCCACAGATTGTAGCCCACCAGGCTCCTCTGTCCATGGAATTCTCCAGGCAAGAATACTAGAGTGGGCAGCCATTTCCTACTACAGGGGATCTTCCCCATCCAGGGATCAAACCCCAGTCTCCCACACTGCAGGCAGATTCTCTACTGTCTGAGCCACCAGGGAAGTCCTTTAGCTATATATTAATTAAAAAAAAAAAAAGTGTTAGTCGTTCAGTCATGTCTGACTCTTTGCAACCCCATGGACTGTAGCCAGCCAGGCTCCCCTGTCCATGGAGTTCTCCAGACAATAATACTGGAGTGGGTAGCCATTCCCTTCTTCAAGGGATCTTCCTGACCCAGCGATCGAACCAGCCCTCCTGCATTACAGATGGATTCTTTACCATCTGAGCCACCAAGGAAGCCCGTCTGAGCATAAAGAATGTATTGCATTATCTTGAGTGTTTTAGTTCACATAAATGGTGCTGGATTACATGCATTTCTATATAACTTGATTTTTTTCACTTAACACTATATTTTGAGATATAATCAATGTGAACATATAGATCTGGCTTATTCATCTTTACTTGCTGTGTGATTTTAATCCATTGTATAAATACAGCCTGAGTTTATTTACCTATTTCCCTTTTCATGTAGGAACATGTAGCTTATTTCCAATTTAGCACTATTCCAATAATGCCAGTTGTTCTCCAAAATATTTATACACGTTTCTGTCCCACAAGTCATATAAGCAAACTCCTAGTTCACCATCTTTTTATCAACACATGGTATTGTTAAGATAATTTTTTTGTTTTTGTTTTTTTGCCAGTCTTCTAGATCGTATTAAGTTTGTATTTCATCTGATTCAGTCTTCCCTTATGCCCTTCAATGGTTTAGGTTGTCAGATTCCTGAAAAAGGTGTCATGAATGTTTTTCATATGAACTTTAAGATATTTTATAGTTTTTGATCATATAAATGAAGTATTCTGTACTACATTTCCAACTGAAAAGTAAAAGTACTATTATCCATCTTCAGATACGCCATTGATTTGTGGGTAATCAATAATTCTCCAAAAAGAAACAGCATTTGTAACAAATAAGCAACATCTAGCGAAGAAATCTTTACATTTTAAAAGTACTTTAATGGCACTCCACTCCAGTACTGTTGCCTGGAAAATCCCATGGATGGAGGAGCCTGGTGGGCTGCAGTCCATGGAGTTGCTAAGAGTCAGACACGACTGAGCGACTTCACTTTCACTTTCCACTTTCATGCATTGGAGAAGGAAATGGCAACCCACTCCAGTGTTCTTGCCTGGAGAATCCCAGGGACGGAGAAGGCTGGTAGGCTGTAGTCCATGGGGTCGCACAGAGTCGGACATGACTGAAGCAACTTAGCACCAGCAGCAGCAGAGTATTTTCATTCACTAACATACAGCTCAGCCTTCAATCATTCAACAAGTATTATTTAATGCCTACTAGGTCCTAGGCCCTATGTTTAACAGGGCTGGTCCAGTGAGAATAAGACAATAAACAAACCAAACAGTGAAATGAGACCTTCTCTGTATTTATTGAGAATCTACTTTCCATGATGGCAGAACTTAAGTAACTCTTGGAATTCCAGCCTTTCCTCTAAGTTTTCCACATCCTCAAAACATAAATACCTGCAATTTCTTCTTTCTGCCACGTGATGTCAGGCAGAGAATCGAGCCTTCATCTCTCACAGATGATACTGGTTGACATAATTGCAGTGCACTGCTTTCCACCGTACCAGTACTCACTCACAACAACTGCCCATCCTTCATCAAATATCAGTCAGTACTTGTGCTTTTTCTGCTGCATCACCATTGCCTCTAGATCGCTCAGAGTACAGGACTGGGAGATGGTCCCTGTAGGCCATTCGAGTACAATTTAATAAGTTCTCTGGGCACAGGTACACCTCATTCTACTGAATGATGCATGGGCAACATGCAGGCAGCTAGCAGCAGATGACTCTCACGTGACAGTACCACAAAGAGCAAGCCCAGTTCTTCCCAGTTCCCCTACTCAGGCCATTGGTTATGCCCTCTAACGTCCAAGGAACATTCTGAAGGATTGGCTCTGCTCCTATGGGCTGCGCTGGTAATGCTGCTGATAGCACTCTGAGCTTCTCAGTAACCTCACCATGGACCTCTCCCCATCTCCAGCCCTCCCTTCCCAGCTTGCCATCCTCCCACACCACCTCTGCACAATTCCCCCATGTGATCTGGTTTGTCCTGTATTCTTTTTCCAATCTACTGTGATGGTGTAAAATTCATCCTCAACTCCCCTCCTTTTTTGAATTTCAAGAGTCTATATTGAAAGTTAAATAGGCTGAATATTAACTCTGTCTTCTGCCATCATGAACCTAAATCTTCTCAAGGAAAATCAGATACCTCCAACAAACCAGAGGATGAGTCATAAATCACAAAATGCAAAGATAAAAACATAAAGCCTAAAACTCCAATGTTTTCATATTACACAGTAAAGCTGAGAGGCAAGGTAACACAGAGTCCTGGATTCAGATTACCTGGGTTCAGCCCCCTCTGCCATTTACAGGTACGTAATGTTGACCAAGTCACTTAACCTCTCTATGCTTCACTTTATTTATATATAAAGTGGAGTTGATAATAATCTACCTCAAAGTATTGTGATAATTAAACACATCTGAGGCACTAAGAACAATGCCAGGCACATAGAAAATACTTAAATACATAATTAAAGATGGCTCATGGCTTGTTCACATTCAATTAATTACAAAGCACCTTGAGTCTAGAAGCTTATCTCACTGCTCACATGACTGGTTGTACCTGAAGATACAGTGATCATCGTCATGAAGCTCTGTCTCCTCAGTACACTGACCTCTTTGATGCTCGGTTCTAAGAAATGTATAGCCCAGATGTTTTTCTTGGCAATTTTATACTCTTACTAATGGTTATCATTTCGACTAGAAATCTTTTTCTGGTCTTTGGCCATGGGGATATCCACGAGACTCACTGCCTCATTTCATTCAGGTGTCTACTTGAATGTCACTTCCATGGGGAAATTGTCTATAAAGAAATAATCTGATACTCTTCATCCCACCTCCTGTTCTTTATTTTTCTTCATAGCCCTTACCATCGGAGGAGGCAATGGCACCCTACTCCAGTACTCTTGCCTGGAAAATCCCATGGATGGAGGAGCCTGGTGGGCTGCAGTCCATGGGGTCACTAGAGTCAGTCACGACTGAGTGACTTCACTTTCCCTTTTCACTTTCATGCATTGGAGAAGGAAATGGCAACCCACTCCAGTGTTCTTGCCTGGAGAATCCCAGGGACGGGGGAGCCTGGTAGGCTGCTGTCTATGGGGTCGCACAGAGTCAGACATGACTGAGGCGACTTAGCAGCAGCAGCCCTTACCATTCCCTAACTTTAGTGTATATTTACTTCTTTATTTGTTTATTGTCTACCTCACCCTACTAGAACACAAACTGCAAGAAAGCAGGCATTTTGCTTATTTTATACACTGCTATTAATATATCCCCAGCACCCAGTATAATACCTGTTGTTATTTAGTCACCAAGTTGTGTCTGACTCTTTGTGACCCCATGAACTGTATAGCCTACCAGGTTCCTCTGTCCATGGGATTTTAGGCAAGGATACTGGAGTGGGTTGCAAAGAGACTTCCTTCTCCAGGGATCAAACCCATGTCTAAATCCCAATAAATATTTGCTGAATGAATGAATGAAGACTGCAGCTGGCTTATGACTAACCTTCAAAGAACCCTGTTGCTTTTTCCCTTAAGACCCAGAGGTGGCAACCAGTTTTGTGTTAATAATAACCTATGGTAATAGACGTCTGGGGCATCCATTTAGATTGATTAAGAAGCAGGAAACTGCCTTGACTGATGACAGATGGCTCAAAGGGTTTAGAAGGGAAATCAAGACATCTTCCCTGTATTTTTCAGCTCTAGTCAAGACTAAAGCCAACCTTAGTCATCCACTCTGTGCATTTCCACTTCTGGACCCTACTTGGTCTTGTTTGGCCTTGTCAGGGAAACAGAAGCTACTTCTTCAGTAGAAGGCATCCTGTCTTATCAACCAACCACAAGGAAGGGAAGAGAGTGTACTTCTTTCTAAGGTCCAGGCGTAAGACTGGCCCTTAACTCAATACTTCTTACCTCCACACAGCCTTCACACTGGTGTTCCTGGATCCTCCTGATCCAGGCCTACAGGACACTGAAAAGAGAATTATTGACAGCTTCCGCCCTCCCATAAAAGTAACATCCCTACCATAGCAATTACTATGTGTTCCTGGAGACTCTATGTTGTCCCCAACCCATATTTAAATTCCTTCTCTCTGTAGATGAAATGAGACATGGGAAAGGCTGGATTCCTTTTCTGCTCCTTAACTTTTCTGTAAGAGAGGAAAGGAAGAGCCTCTGAGCTCTGAGATTCCGCATACACCTTTTGTGTACAGCTGGAGAGGCCCATCACTCTCACTGCAGTGCTTTAAAACACAGATTCCAAGACCTTCTTGCCCCAGAAATTCTAAGTAGCTCTTGAATGGAGCCCAGGAACTTGCATTTTAATCAAATGCCCAGACTTATTGTGATACAAATGATCCTTATACACACTTTGAGAAACATTGCTCAAGAATTTCACAGATGACAGATTAAAAACCCAACACCATAGAATAACAAATCAATGATTTTCAAGAAGCACTTTCTAATAAGGGACATGGCTGGCTTTTTTTTTTTTTTTCATTTCAGACTTCTGGCTAAATATCATCTGCTCAGAGAGGACCTCCATGACCAGCCTGTAGTTTCTCTCCAATGCTGCTTTATTCCTCTATAGTAGTTATCACTCTGTAATTATTTTGTATTTATTTATTCATTCATTTACAGATTTGGCGTCTCCTCCCTGCTTCCTGGGAGCAGAGGGTTATCTGCCTTTTCATTGCTGTATATCTTCAGTCCTTAGAACAATACCATAGTAGGAGTACAATAAAGAATAACGACAAAAATGAACAATTCTCTGAAGTTCACAAAGTTCTTCCATTTCTTTTACCCAGAATACTATTTAGCAACGAACTATGTTCATCAAATATATGTTGAAAAAGATTCAGGGAAAACACATATGATGCCATTTTATAAATGACAGATATGAGACACTCATGTTGTCTGGGAACATTATCTGAACAATGGCAGAATTACAAGGCGTAAAGAAGGCTCATGCCTTTATCAGCTTCATTGATCCTGCGTAACTAACTTTGTTGAATCTCTGGGCTAAAGGGTAGAGATGGTAGCAAGCAACTGCATCCACCCTCAAAGCCATTCACCAACACCCACTGCAGCCAGTCAACTCATCCAGGTAATCCATCACCGATTCACTGATATTCCAAAGCCACTTTACTGTCACATAAAAGGGAACATGGTTTTGACTTTTCCTTGGTGACACCAATTAAATGATATTCCCTTTTAATTTTATCTTCCAATTCTCTCAACTTATATCTTGGATGTTTTTCCCCAGGAACACTTTCCCCAAAACTCACAAAATGTTCCAAACCTCAGCATAGGCTTATGCCCTGAGAATTTGTTATTCATGAAGCAGGCCTTCTGAAGTCTGATTTCTCGGGATTGATGCTTCGTCTTTAAACAGTGAACATGAACATTGGCTCAAAGGGCCCATGACAATCACTTAGGAATAACTCAGACATTTGTGTCTGGGCAAGGTCTCCCCTACACAGGGAACCTTTTGTAAATATTAGTTACTAGAACCGTAGCACTAATAGATGTAGTTAATAATTATCACAATGTGCCCAAACTGCACAGTTTGCTCCCTGATTACAATATTAAATTGCTATTGAGCTGTGGTATTCGCTTCAGGCAATACTAGTAAGAACCCCCCAAAGACCCTGGCTGGCCTCGCTGTACAAAAATGGAAAGTGTTTCGCAGCACACAATGCTCAGGCAGCGGTGGGCTTTGCCAGAAAACAAACACACAACTCAGACAATAGAAGGAAAGTTTTATCAGAGCTGAAGTGTCCTTTCACTTGGGAACTGTCAGCTCTCAAAAAGGAAAACACGCACGCACTTGATAGCAGCTTACAAGGCAAGCCGTTACTCTGGGCACAGTGACTCATGGTGCAGATAGAGAACACTGCACAGCCAGAGCGCCAAGGCTTTGTTTTATTTGCATCTGATTACGTCTAGAGATAGGCCGAGCCAGCTCTGAAGAGTTTGAGGCCCCTCAGAATGCAAGCAGCCTTTCTCTCCCTGTGAGCGGGGAGGGGATTTTCCTTTCCCACACACCCTCTCCTCTCTGCTTGACAGGTCAAGTGGCCTGGACAATAAGGCAAAGCTGCTGAGAGCAGAAACTGCAATTTAATGGAGAGGTGTCATTAGCTCCAGGATAGCACATTCCAAAGCAGACACAGTGGGGACACTTGTCACAGAGCAGCACACAGCCGCCCACCCCTCATCCGCCCCCACACTGCCAACCCACCTCCATATCTGGGATTTCAGAGACCCACAGGGGGCAAACGGGTGCTTGGCAATCCATGTGCACGTACAGCCACCCAGTCTGGGGGTGCAGAAGCCTATCAGGGTTTGCCTGCCAAGGCTGGACTCAATATGTGCTGCCTTACAGGAATCAAGGCTCCTGGAGGCCTCCAGCAGTTTAGTCATCTCTCCAGGCTCCTCTGTCCATGGGATTTTCCAGGCAAGGATACTGGAGTGGGTGGCCCTTTCCTTCTCCAGGGCGACTTCCTGACCCAGGGATTGAACCCAGGTCTCCAGTATTGTAGGCGGTCTCCCGCATTGCAGGTGAATTCTTTACCAACTCAGCCACTAAGGAAGCCCAACAAGGAAAAGAACGATGGTCATTAAACAGCTAATTAAAAGAGATTCAGCAAGAAGGATGCCAACTGTGCCTTGGCCCTGTCAGGCCAGGCAAACCAGGAAAGAGCTACCAACACACTTATGTGCTGGTTAAGAGAAGTTACATGGGGAGTCATCTGCAGTCCTCTTAGTAGCTGCAGTGTCTCTGGCCTGTGCCGCAGACACAGTAATGGATGGTCCCAGCACAGAGGAGACAGTAAAGAGTCACTCCATTTCTTCCCCCCATGCAGCCCATCTACCTGCTCCAGATTACCAAGGCAAGCTGGTCTGGGTCCATTCCCTAGTCCAGGATACCCAGGTGTGAGCTTGGAATTCCAAGGGCAATTCAGGCCAGCAGATAATCTATAACAATAAAAATTCCCGGGTGAATTAAGGGCAGGAGGTGGGAGGAATCAATGTTTACACTGCAAAGTCCAAAAAAGAAGTCCGAGGGTGTTGACTCTTGGAAAACTCAATGGATATTAAACTAAAGGACTTTATGTTTTTATTTAAAAAAAAAACTTTCCATTCTCTGTTTTCCAAAAATATATTATTCGTTGCAATTTTTTACATGTCAGTCTACTCATTATGAATTCCTCAAGAATAAATAAGGTTCTTATTCATTTCTACCATTTATGAAGCTGTGTGACTCTGGACAAATTACAAGCCATTCAATGCATTAAGTGGGGATTATATTAATGCACATGAAATCTCTTAGCACAATGCCTGGTACAAAATAAGCCTCCAATAAATGTTAGCTGCTACTGTTGTTACCACTGCCATTACTATTATCACTGTTATCTCTGACCTTCTGTCCTCAGAATCTAGCACAAAAGATGGTCCGAGTTGGTTGTATGACCAGCTGATTGACTTAATGAATGACCGAGTGGATGGATGCATGTGGCAGGCAGCTTTCTCTCCTGAGATGCTCTGTCCCAATCATCAGTCCCCTGATGCCAGGAAATAGGGGGTCTTGGTCACAACATTTCATCTGCTATATTCTAGACCTCACAAGTGTCAATGCCAGCTGACAAACACAGCCTAGTAAAAGAGGATAGCAATGCACATTTGATTTTTTTTTAGACTCATTTTCCATTCTAATGAGCCTGTGAGTTTGAACAGGACAACCATGCCAAGTAGCTACTGATGATTATTTTCAAAAAAGCCCATGTTGAGACAGAGGTCAGGGCCAGAGGGAGCACTTATGAGCAGCCCTACCTATGGCTCCTCCTAAAGCCACCACAAGAAGAGGAAGCCATGGACAGCTGGGTGTCTATACAGAAGGTCCCATCTCAGAATAGATCCCTGAGTTCAAGCTAATAATATTCCAGCAATGTGATTTAAGGCAGTAAGAGTACAAACTCTGGAATTGTGCAACCTACATCCTAGTTCCAATTTCAATACAAATGACTGAAGCTCTCTGAGCCTCACATTCTTTATCGGTAAAATGAGGCTGGTACCAACCACACAGAGTGTCTTTGTCCAGTCCTGTTTCTTTAACCAAGAACCACAGACTGTGTGGCTTATAAACATTAGAAATTTACTTCTCATAGTTCTGGAGGTTGGAAGTCCAAGATCAAGGTCAAGTCCTGAGAAGAGCCCTCATTTAGGCTGCAAACTTGTATCCTCACATGGCTAGCTCTCTCAGGTTAGGATTTCAACATACACAGTTTGGGGCAAGCACACAAACAGTCTATAACAAATGGAGTATGAAAAGGGAGAAATAGTTACTTGCAGTGGAGAAATATGACAGACACCATCTTAAGCAAGTAGTCAAGGTTAACAACACCAATAACCCTGTTAGTCGCTCAGTCCTGTCCGACTCTTTACAACTCCTTGGACTGGCAGGCTCCTCCATCCCTGGGATTCTCCAGGCAAGAACACTGGAGTGGGTTGCCATTCCCTTCTCCAGGGGATCTTCCTGACTCAGGGATCAAACCTGGGCATCCTGCATGGCAGATGGATTCTTTACTGTCTGAGCCACCAAGGAAGTCATAGTAATCTCATAAAGCCCTCAGCAGAATGCAGTGAGGGCACTTCTGTTCATTGCACCGCTTGATATAGTTTAAATAAAAGGATCCGTGCAGGGAATTTAGGGCAGAGCCTACCATACAGAAAGTCTGATACTTTTTAATCTAACTGATTCCTCTCCACACTGAGTTCTGAGCAAACTAAGAAACAGACTCAGGCTTACAAATGAATCCAAATATTTTTTTGCAAATGGTGAAACTGGATTGGGGAAGCCTGCTTGATTCAAGGCCAAATTGGGTTTTCTACTACTCCTAGTTTGAAGCCAACCGACACCTTGAAATCCAAAAGGGAGCACAACATGTGCTATCTCAGCAACATAGAAATGTATCTTTCTCCTCCTTCCATTGGCAATAACAGAATAGACCTCTAGCGGCCCACCTCCTACTCATTGCAGTAGGCAGTGGAGCTGGATCTTTCCTTTCTTAACCTAATTTCAGGCTGAATCCATTCCTCCTCTTTCACATGTAGGACTAAATCCCAGAGCCTTCTTTCCTTTTCCTTTTCTCTCTAGCCCAGATATGTATCTTTTTTTCATATTCTTGCATATTTTCCTGAAGTCCCCATAAAAAGAAATAAAGTCTAAGATTTCTCGAACAGTCTGAACAACAACAACAAAAAAAACTGCTCGAACTCATCTTGCCTAGCCTCTATTTCCTAAATTGGATAATCCTGCATCAGGAAATACCTCCCCACCAGACAACAATTAACCAAGAACTACAATCTGGGCTTCCCTGGTGGCTCAGAAAGTAAAAAATCTGCCTGCAATGTGGAAGACCTGGGTTCAATCCCTGGGTTGGGAAGATCCCCTGGAGGAGGGCATGGCAAACCACTCCAATATTCTAGCCTGGAGAAGCCCCATGGACAGAGGAGCCTGGTGGGCTACAGTCCATGGGCTCGCAAAGAGTTGGACATGACTGAGTGACTATCACATATACAACCTATTGTTTCACCACTTAGTCCCAGTTAGTGTTCCTCCCCCTCCCTATCTCTTCTCTCTTTCCTTCCATAAACTTCCCAGGAACTTTCCCTGGAGGGATAAACAACAGCTGCATTCCCACCTACAATTTCTGTGCTACCCCGAAACTCATCTAATTCTGATTAAAATTTTCAGTGCTCATCTCCTTAGTCTTCCAGGATCAATTCCATCCCAGAAGCGCAGCCTTGCCATCCCAGTCTCCCCCACAACTTTTATTTTGACTCCTTGTTAATAAGCTTCTCACAATAGGGACTTCTGGCCCCCTGGGGGTTCTCCCAGTTCTTGACCATGCTCCTGTGTTGAATCTCTCTGTAATCTGGTCACTTTTCAGATATAGTGGCTCTCGTAGCAGGCTCCCCAGGTGGCTCAACAGTAAAGAATCCACCTGCCAACACTGGAGACACGGGTCCAATCCCTGGGTCAGGAAGATCCCCTGGAGAAGGAAATGGCAATCCACTCCAGTATTCTTGCCTGGGAAATTCCATGGATAGAGGAGGCTGGCAGGCTGCAGTCCATGGGGACTCAAAAGAGTGAAACATGACTGAACAACTAAAAAACCAACTTTCTCAGTCCCCCTGTGACAAACAGTAAACATGGCTATGTTCCCTTTTCTCTTTTTTAACAGCCTAGCCTGGTATTTCAGGTGCTTGCCAACAACCTTGAACAAGACTCAACTGTATTTCTTTTAAAATAGTCAAGGAGGCAGACAGAGGCATAGCGACCACAGACCTGCTTCTGCAGGTCCAAACCACTGACTGACCCAGACACCCAGTCAATACATAGTTTGTTACCACTTCTTTGTGGTAACAAAAGTGGTGACTTGTGTTGACTCTATGCAGACTACTCAACATTTCAATTCTTCTCATGGGTTTTGGTCTCTTGCTTGTGAGATGAATGCCTCCAAACACCCACACAGCCTGGACTCCGTCCCTTGAGGGAAGCAAGCATGGAGGCCTGGTCTACAGACAATCAGGCCATTGCTGCCAAGCAGGGCAGTGGGTGGACATGCCCCGGTCCTCTTAGTGAAACTGCCTGGGCTAGAAATGATGAGCAATGTGACGGTCAACCATCTGAGGTAGCTTTTCTAGACTGACCTCAAAGATGAAGCTACCACAGTGTTTGAATACATGGCCAATAATATATAGTTTATATGTTGAAATGATATAAAATTTCTCTTCTGGGAAAAATACAAATTTTTATGTGACTTCTTGAGGACAATAGCTAATTGTCCTGGTGTAGCAGTTCCTTCTTTCTCCACAGAGAAGGGATGACTGATCATCAAATACACAGTGGGATTTAGGGGCTTATCAAGGCTGCAGAGGAGAATGTGACCTAGAATCTCCTGAAACAACTGGCCCCAGGATCTCAACCTCTTTCCTTCTTTCAGATCTTTCTTACCTGGCTTTCACGGTCCCAACCTTACCTTATGATCTAGTAGATATCATTTTCCCTTTCCTTTCTATCTTAAGCTATTCAATCTCAATATTTTTTAAAGAAATTCTTTTCTTCCTTGAGTCTAATCAAAATGACTATTTTTCTTTCAGTCTCCCCCTGTTCTTGTTTCTACTTCAGATGAAAACCTGCTTTGAATCCTACCCAGTTCCTCTGGGAAAGTCTCAGCAAACCTGATTCCCAGAGATCTACACAAGGTTTTTTAACTTTTTCTTTTTAAAAAGATGAGATTACAATAATTCCATTAACTCCATTGAGTTTTTCTTCCACCTAACTTAAGAGGATGACTTCTTAGTCCCCTTTACAGATTAAATAACAAAAATTCTGCCTGTGTCTGAATTCCTGACTGGGCTCATGAAATCTACAACCATAACAGGAGGTGATATACTTCCTTGGAAAAGGAAATGGCTACCCACTCCAGTATTCTTGCCTGGAGAATGCCATGGACAGAGGAGCCTGGTGGGCTACAATCCATGGGGTTGCACAGCATCGGACATGATTGAATGACTAACACACACATACTTGGCAAAAAAAAAAGTCAATTTCAGACCATGTTGAGTAAGGAAGAACGTTGGCTTCAATAACTAATGAACAAACCACATGATTCCAAGGGGATGGTCTTGACACTGCCCCTTCATTGACCCTAGAACTGGTTACAGGGCAAAAGAAGTTAAAGAACAGGATTTGAGACAGCTAATCAATGACTGCTCCCAATCCCTTTATAATATAAAGGCAGGAACCATGCACACCCATGTTCCTAAATCCTGGCCTACAAAGAAATATGTAAGGAGAACAAAGATGTGTCTACTTATCAATGCCAAAAAAAACACAAAAAACTGTTCAAACCAAAAGTTGCTGTATTTTATAGCTAGTGCAGCTGCTAAGGTCAAAAACAAAAACCTAGCTACCATATCTTGTGCCTAACAAAAATAGCCACACACTGGTGACTACTAGCAGTAAAGATGTCACAGATAGTAAACAGAAACCTGAAAGACCCACCCTTTCCAAAAACCTCTTCCAAACCTTACCAGCATCCTTAATCTCCTTGAGCAATATTTAGGCTCCTGAATGGATATCCAGTATCCAGTCTTGAAATTTCCAGACTTTATATCCTATATAGGGGTTTCGCGGAGGCTACTAATTTGCACATCCTCTCCATTCTGAGATCTAAATCAATGTAAGAGTCAAAGATGAAAATACCGATTTTATTGGTACAATGAGTACAATGTTTACTGAAAAGGAGCAAGCTCCAAAATACATAATTAAATTTGAAAAGCAAGGTTCATAACTGTCCGTGGTCTATGTCATCTTTATATGGGCACGCATGTATACATGACCAAAGACAAAAACAGGCTTTCTGCACTGTTGCATGAAGTCTGGAGTTTAGGCTCTGTACATGGGAAATCTGGGACAACAGGGTAGATAATGAACTAGTCATTTAAAGGTCTATGGCTCAGGATCTCCCTGGTGGTCCAGTGGTTAAGAAACTGCCTTGCAATGCAGAAGATGCTGGTTCAATGCTTTGTCCAGGAACCAAGACCCCACATGCCACAGAGCAATTAGGCCTCACACTACAACTTCGAAGCCACATTAGCGAGTCCACATGCAACAGTGAACGATCTTGCATGACACAACTAAGACTCAATGCAGCAAATCAACCCATCAATAAAAATGCTTTTTAAAGACTTTGGCTCAATTCACCCCGTTAAGCACAAAGTCCTGAATTAAGAGAAGCCATACATATGTAGCCATATGTAAGCTATGTAAAACAGCTTCCATTAGTGAAACACTGCAGAATTGCACCCTTGCTATCGGACCATTCAGAGAGGAGACAAGATTCCTTCCCAGTACTACCATGTTGCTACACAGGGGAGCTAAGCAGGGGTGTAATAACAGATATGAACTAGTTGGTACAAAGTTGTCCTTTACACAAGTAGCCAGGTACAGGCATCTCTATACAAGCATGGTGGTTCAACTGATGCCTGTCTGTACAGTCTAACCCAGGGATGGGTGAGTTTTTTCTTAAAGATCCAGATAATAAATAATTTAGGCCTTAGTCCCTGTCACAACTACTCAGCACTGTCATTACAGGGTAAAAGCAGTCATAAATAATATATACATGAATGGGTGTGGTTCTACTACAGTTAAACCTGATTTACAAAAGCAGGAAAGCAATAGTTTGCAGACCTGTGGTCTAACCTGTAAAATGAGGCAACACCCCTTCTTAACCTAAGTAATTTGGTGCAAAAAAAAAAAAACAAACAAGAAATATTTCCACATCCTGGGTCTCCACCACCTTTTACCTGGACTATTATAGTAACTTCTAACTGACTTCTGCCTTGCTTTTACTTACTCTGATGTATCCTATGCACTCCACCACAGTTTTATCTCCAAAATCAATTCTGATTACATGACTACCCTGCATAAACACTTTCCTGCATAAACACTTCTCACAGACACGTCTCATAGTCACTTCAAGAAAGAAATTCAATCTCTTCAACATAGCTTAGAAAACAGTTCCTATCTGGTTCCAACTCACTCATAAAGTCTTCTCTCCATATGCTAGCCTGCAGCTCTATTTAAGCGTCAAACATTCTCTAGGTACACCAGACTCTACTACTCTCCAAATCTTTTCACATACTACATTAGTCAGAGTAATTAATGCCAGCTACCACAACAGAAACCCACTCCAGCACTCTTGCCTGGAAAATCCCATGGACGGAGGAGCCTGGTAGGCTGCAGTCCATGGGGTCGCTAAGAGTCGGGCACGACAGAGAGACTTCACTTTCACTTTTCACTTTCCTGCATTGGAGAAGGAAATGGCAACCCACTCCAGTGTTCTTGCCTGGAGAATCCCAGGGACAGGGGAACCTGGTGGGCTGCCGTCTATGGAGTCGCACAGAGTTGGACACGACTGAAGCGACTTAGCAGTAGCAGCAACCACAACAGATAGACTGAATACAGTGAAAGTCTGTTTCTCTCTCAGATGAAGAAGGATGCGGGTCTGAGGGAGCTCTCCTCCATCCAGTGACCTAGAGATCCAAGCTCCTCTGTCTTGTGAACTTATCCATTTCAACGCATTACTACCAAGTATGCCACAGGAGGAGAAGAGAAATAGAATAGGCACTGAAAGGCTTAGGTGCCTAGGATAATAAGTAATGCATCATTTCTGCTTGTAATCCCTTTCACTAAGATTCAGTCTCATGAATCCAATGCAAGCAATCTGAAAAACACCGTGGAGCACAGGGACAATTAGTGAGTACAATTTTCTTTGCCGTGTGTATCCCATGCCCTCTGCTTGGAATATCTTTTCACTTCTCTTCCTAGTAAACACCTTCTCATCTTCCAGGCTCTGATCAAATGTTACAGTTCTGATCTCTTAAGACAGTATTTCCCCTCTTCTATGCTCCCGGGTGTTTGTGCTCAATCGCTCAGTCCTGTCCATTTTTTTGTGACCCTACGGACTATAGCCTACCAGGCTCCTCTGTCCTTGGGACTTCTCAGGCAAGAATACTGGAGTAGGTTGCCGTGCCTTCCTCCAGGGGACCTTCCCAACCCAGGGACTGAACCCACGACTCCTGTGGCTCCTGCACTGCAGATGGATTCTTTACCGCTGAACCACTTGGGAAGCCCCTAAGTAATATAAATATCTACTGTGGATGTACCATCCTGCTTTACAATTACGTGTCTGCACATCTAACTCCATTTCAGAAGGTGAGATTATCTCTCATCAGTAACTCCCACCACAATGCCAGGTACCTGTAACACTCTAACTTGATATATGAATGGATGAATGAGTGAATGACCCCACCAAAAGTGAGGGCTTCCCTGGTGCTCAGAGGGTAAAGAGCCTGTCTACAATGCGGGAGACCCAGGTTCAATCCCTGGGTTGGGAAGATCCCCTGGAGAAGGAAACGGCTACCCCACTCAGGCTCTAGAAAGATTTGCCCATGGAAGCAAGCAAGCAAACAAACAAAAAAAGTAAAGAAAACTGACTTTCTCACAAGCCCTTCTCAGGGGTCTGAATTAACAATTAAGTACAAAACTGCCTGCAGTAAATGAGCTCTCATAAAGATGATTCCTGGACCAAATTCATTAAAGCTGAAAACATCTAAAAGAGCCTCATGATTATAGTGTGCCCTATAAAGTTTAAAACAATATAATATTTTGACTCTGGAACTAGAAGACTTGACAAGTTTCCAGTTGGGAACAGGAGCTGTTGTTGAGACTCACTGTCCTAGGGCTTTCCTCTGAGAAAACGGGAGGAGCTGTTGGGTGGTGCCAATATTTCCAGGCGGCTGGCCAAGTTAGTAATCCAGGCATGTGTGTGTTGTGAGACACACTGTCCTTCTCTCAAGCTGACATTCGAGTCCCCTCCCGTGTCTAATCAGATCTTTCTTGTATCTCTAAAGTAAAGACCAAATTCAGAAAAAGTCAGTGGCGTCCATCCTATTTCCAAAGCAGAGAAATGTCGGGAACTGGAAGTGTCTGCCTCACATTTTTGGTAGCCTGCTGCGTTCTGACTGAGGTTAGGTAACCATAACAAAAAGCTAAAGGAATGACTTCAGTGAAAAGTTTGCCCGGGGCAAAGCCAAGAGGTATGATATTTCTCTTGGATTACAATCAACAGACACACTTAAACTGGTGTCAGTATTGTTCAGAATTCTGGAGATAAGTTGTAATACATTTCAGAACTCTTAAAGATCTTTTTTCCAAGCTTTTGATATTTCAGTTGAACAGTTTGGTTGGCTGGCTTTTATACCCCCCAACCCCCAAAGAATTCATTAAGGAATCTCAGTCATGAATCTGGGGCTAGTGTAAAAACAGCTGCCTTAATATCAGTGCTCTGTGGTTTATAAGCTCACCATTTTCCTGGGAGGATCTAGAATCATATTAGCTGTGACTCTGCTAAACACGTCTCTCGATGAATCCCTGCCATTAGCACCAAAAATTCCAGCCGGCTGACTAGCTGTGGGCAACATCTCATCTTGCTGACAAAACCTGCCATCGGCCTCGATGAATTTGGAGAGCTTGTCTCATCAGAAAAGCTCCACGACAAATCTACCTCTGGTGCCGACATTAAGGCACTGCCATCAGGACAAAGGTCAAAACATATTTGAGTTCTGGACTCATGTGAAAACTTATCGCTGAACTAGACTCCTTGCTGAAAGGACAGGAGATGCCCTGTGCTGAGAGTGAAAATTGGCTCCGTGGGGAAAGCTTCAAAGCCATTTCAGCCATTAAAATGTGACTGGATGTATCAGGCAAGCAGGAGGGGTTGGAGCAGAGTGTGGGGATGCCATAGGGAGCTGGTAAAGAACTTTCTCCAGAAACCGGCCTGGTGATCATGTGTGCTCATTCTCGGGAGCAAGAAGCACTGGGGCCAGAGCCTCATTACGGATAGGCTGTTTAACATACCCATTATTGGTGCATTTATCACGTTTAGGTTGATCTCACGTCAAAAAATAATGATGCCAACGTGGACTGCCTCTCGGAGATATGTTAAGCTTGCTACCCAGAAAGAAAATAAAGATTCTGAAGCACTTTAACATGAATTTGGGCAAACCCCAGGAGATGGTGAGGGACAGGGAGGTCCGGTGTGCTGCAGTCCATGGGTCACAGACAGTCGGCACAGTGACTGAACAACAACAGCACTTTATGTTCATCAGAGTGTGAAACAGACGCTGCTGGAAAGCTTTATACAACGAGAGACTGCTCAGCTGCTCCCAGATATGATAAGAGTGGCCTATCCCAGTGCCATGGTTCTTGGGTGTGGCCCCTGGGCCAGCAGCATCACCACTACCCACAGACTTCCTAGAAAGGCAGACTCTCTGGCCACAGCCTAGACCTACTGATCCAGATTCTCTGGCAGTAGGACCAAGAAATCTGTGTTTTAAGGAGCCCCCAGGAGGTTTGGTTCTGATGCTCAAGTCAGTAAACCATAGCTCTGGAGAATACAAAGGGATCTTCATAGTCAGCTCCTAACCTGGCCACCCACTCAACAGATGACCTTACGGAAGCCACTTAATGTTGCTGTCCTCCCCTCCCATTAGTCTAGAAAGCAGTCATCTCAACCATTGTGTCCAAATCTGCTACTTCCCTCCATGCCCCTGGCTAGGCAGTAAGAACACTTCCGTTTCTTCTGCAGAGCACCTGGTGTTGCCAAGAGGTATTCAGATCTCATTTTGTGTAAGTCTGCCTCCTCTGAGGAACTAAGCAGAACAGGGTTTTGTTTTAATTTCCCTTTGATTTGGAGGTGGAAAAGACTAAAATGTTCCAGACCAGAGTCTGTCTAGATGAGGGATTGACCAAATCTGGCCAGATGCCTACTTTTGTAAATGAAGTCTTATTGGAGTCTAGACACAGGCACTCACTCTACATTGTCAGGGCCTACCTTCCAGCTGATGGCTCAGTCAGTAAAAATCTGCGGGCAGTGCAGAAGACCACCTGCAGCACAGTAGACTTGGGTTCAATCCCTGGGTTGGGAAGATGCCCTGGAGAAGGCAATGGCAACCCACTCTAGTATTCTTGCCTGGGAAATCCACGAACAGAGGAGCCTGGCAGGCTACAGTCCATGGAGTCGCAAGAGTCAGACACGACTTGGTGACTAAACCATCACTGCCACCTTTCAGCTACAACAGAAGAGTTGAGGAGTTGTGACAGTGACCCAGTGGCCTTCAAGGCCTAAAATATGAACTCTCTATGCCTTTCCAGAAAGCATTTTCAGACCACTGATTGGTCCAGACACATAATCAGCCCACACTGGACTAGAAGAGGAGATGGTGCTTATGGGTTTGTGAACTTGAGAGGAGCAGGAGCCTCAGGGATGACAACAGAGGGGCATCTGCCAGGAGAGCACGAACAGTCATCAGGTGACTGAGAGCCCCTCTGGTGATTCCATCCCAACTAGCCCACAGACCACACTTTGAGAAATGGGAAATGATCTGACTCTTCTGATGCACGAAGGCATAAGCCTGGATGCTCTCAGAAAAGTTCACCAAATAAAAAAATCTGGTTTAAATCCTCACTCGCAGCTGTGATTTTTCTTGCACTTTCTAACAAATTTGGCAGAGAGTGGGAGGATAAATTTAAATTTCCAGGCTTCTTTAATTCATTTAGCCAGGAATGTGTGTGGTTCTTCATTTAGCCTTCAAATTTATACTGCTAATACTCCAATTCCATACTTGTAAAAGGCAATTTTAAATGTATAGAACTCCTCTTCCAGCAGACCAGAAAGCTAAATGAAGTTTTAACTTGTATCATAACATAAACAAATGCTTGTTCCAAATGTAACCTTCAGGCATTTTGGAATTAGGAAGTTCTAATCCCTCAAAAAAGCAGATGGGCGGAGAGTTTGCACATGTCAAGGGAATTTTCAGGGTATAGTGAGAAGACCAGTTGATACTTCTAAGATGACAAAGGAAATTTTGAAAACTGTCAGCTTTAGAAACAAATGAAAAATTGTTTAGAATTCCAGAATTCTAAAAAGGACTTAAGTAAAACAAAAAGAAATTTTGTTCAAACTCTTTGGTATTTTTAATGTTTCCTTATTTTTAATATTTACTACATGTCTCCATTTTAGAAAACATAAAATAAAGAGAATCCACCCATGGCTCCTAACACAATTGCTAACATACATCCTAACACAACCGCTGTGACTAAAAAAAGAAAACTCTTGAAAATAAAAATCATTAATAGAATCGATTTTTCTGATATGGAAGTAATTGTTTCTAAATTATTGAAAAGCTAATAAGAAGTTCAAAGGGCAGTGATAACAGGGAACCAGTATCCAGTTAAATATTAGTCCCTAATGACATCATCAACAAACTCTCCCCAGAGCCTTCTCCCACCTCAGCCTTCAAGATTTATCCAAAGTCCTTTTCCTGCATTCTATTCCTTCTAAGTTCTTTTATTTTTCTCTTCCTTTTTTAATTGGTAGTAATATAATTATATCTAACTCTATGCTGAGTACTTTACATAAATTATTTCATTTTCACAAGAATTCTGAAAGATACTAGGATATCCTCATATAATCCATGAGAATCTGGAAACAGAGTAGTGTGGTGGATTGTTGCTATTATGGTATTAAATTTGGTCACAACTGCCTGAATGCACGCCTGTTCAAGAACTAGAGCTTAGATTTCTAAGCCTTGAATGGGGACTTGGTCACATGACTTGGTCACATGACTTGCTTCAGTCAATGGGACAATAGTGAATATGATACAAGTCAAGGTTTGAAAGTTCCTTGCTCCTTGGAACTTACCCTCTCTTGCTGCTGGGAACTTTCAGCCACCACATAAAGAAACCTAGGCTAGTCTATTAGATGAAGAGGGATTATGTGGAGAAGGGCCCCATCTGAGGCCCCAGACAAAATGAGTGAACCCAGCCAATATTGTGAGGAACACAAATAAGCTGTCCCAGAGGAACCCTGTTGAACTGTCAACCCATCAAATCATGAGCAAACACATGATGATTTTTTTAAGCCACTAAACTTGGGGCTAAACACAGCACAAGCTAACTGACACCAAGTGCTTTTCTCAAGTCACACAGGCAGGACAAAGATTCAAACAGAAAGTCTTGACTACACAGCCCAAATACTTAACTCCCTATTATACTGTGAAACTCCCAAGAATCTAGTCAGCACCACTGGGTAAAGTTAATGCTTAACGATGATGCAGTGTCCCCTTAAGGATAACCAGAAAGATGAGTTATCTGTCAAGATGGCACAGAGATGGGCCCTTTCCACATGTTGCCAGCAGTAGCTTATTTCTAAATTCAGACCAGGGGCACCTGGGAAATAATTAGCTCCCGTGTTGCTGTCCTCTCATAACAAATTTGAGGGCAACTCTTTATTTTTGCTAAAGTTAAACAGTTCATGGCACACATGTTACTTAACACTTCTCTAGGAATAGAAATGTATTTGCTTTTAATCAGTTGGGGACTCATTAGTGAGGCTGTCTTCATCTCCCTGAGCCTTTCCCTCTTTTGCTTCGTTTTTTGGGGGGTTTTTTGGCTCTGTATTAGTGTTTTGTTTGTTTTCTACAGAACTTTCATAAATAAAACCTATTGGGCTGAACAAATCAGGAGGAGAAGCAATGTCAAATGCAACACAAGAGTAAACCCTTATAACCTTCCTCTTTTTACAATCCTTCCCTAGGCCTAACAGCAATGAATGAATAACTGATCATTAAAAATAAAAGGGAGTTATTCAACTTTGAGCTACATGAAGCATTAATCTGGTACAGAGCTACTAACTAGCAATTCTGGTAAAGAATATATACCAGAGAATTTCCAGGAAGCTTTTAAAATACTTTTGACAGTAATTGATTCTTAAAAGATCTGCAGATGTGTGTCTAAAAGAAATAAAATATCTTGATGTATAATAAACAAAGGTCATATAAAAACCAAATTTGGGATACCAAATTTGAAAACAATTTTCAGTATAATTGAAGCTGTTGTTGTTCAGTCACCAAGTCATGTCTGATTCTTTGTGACCTCATGGACTGTCACCTGCCAGGTTTCCCTGTCCTTCACAGTCTCCCAGAGTTTGCTCAAAAATCATGTCCATTGATTCAGCAATGCCATCCAACCGTCTCACAACTGAAGTAACCACTTCTAATTTTTTCCTCCTATTTTATTTTCTCCACCTGCAGAGTGGTTCTCAGCCTTTCTTTTGTGGAGTTAGCAGTAGTAGTATTTCAGAAAGTGTGGCTTAGAAACCATGCTTTGATAATCCAGTGGTTCTTAGTATGAAAGTGTTAGTCACTCAGTCGTGTTCTTAAGCAGTTATTAAGTCAGGGTCTGCCCCAAATTCTACCATCTACCCTCCAATACACAGACACTTGCAGTGTCATCTGCCACCTGCACAGAGAGCTCCCCTTGGCCCCCGACTGATCAGAGAGTCAATTCTGTTGATATATCCAGGGCCTTTTCCATCAGCAAATTAGGTGTGGACATAGTTGTAGCTCTTGGGCTCATCTGGTTCCTTGAGGGTACAGTTAGGCAATCAGGCACTTCTAGGAACATCTGGTGAAACTTCCTCTGCTTACCCTCTCTGTGTGCGGCCTATCTAGCCTTTTTGCCCTTGTATCTGGTGTCCAGTTTTCTCTCTAGACCTTAGGGAGGAACTAGAACCTATCCCTTCCCTGCAGACTGAAGTCTAATGCTTCAGCTTGGAGCTGGTGCCCAGCTTCTTACTCACATAGAATCTGTGACCTCCTTCTAGGGGGATCTAGATGAGCTCCCAATCAGGTGATAAGAGCTGCAATCGCTCAGAAGTCTTTTTCCATCAAATCCTTCTCTCCCACCTTCGATTTTAATGTGTTCCTACTAAGAACTTGAGTATTTCCCACCCATTGGGATCCAATATCCTGGACAATCAGGGCACTGGGAGGAAAATTGGGATTGAAGCCATACAAATTTCCCCTGGCCTCTTCCATGCACTGGTTCCAGCATTTCATTGACTCTCAGTGGACTCACCTACTCCCACATGGCCGAGAGGTGGAAATGTTTCACCATTTAAGGGGAAAAATCTGTTCAGAAATCCTAAAGAACCATAAGGATTGTCTAATGCAAGTGGACCACCTGCAAAATGTTAACAAAAAGAGAATAGTATTATTTACCCTTTGCTTCTTTATTTTCTTTCTTAATTTTCTGCTGCTTTCCAAGGAGAAAAGGCTATTTGGATGAGAAAGAAACTTACTTTTTCTCTTCCAACCATCCTTTCCAATCATGTGTTTCTTTGCATCTGTATCTTGTACAGAGCTCTCTCTCCCTCCCTCTCTCTCCCTCTCCCTCTCTAACCCTCCCTTTCCCTCTCTGCTGCTGCTGCTAAGTCACTTCAGTCGTGTCCGACTCTGTGCGACCTCATAGACGGCAGCCCACCAGGCTCCCTCGTCCCTGGGATTCTCCAGGCAAGAACACTGGAGTGGGTTGCCATTTCCTTCTCCAGTGCATGAAAGTGAGAAGTGAAAGTGAAGTCGCTCACCTCTCCAGTAAACACGAGGAGGCAGTAGCTTCAGTTAGAATCTACATTGTATTTAATCGTAAAATTGCATGGTTTGCATTCCCTTCCAATTCTTGTGCATCTAAACAAGATGTACATCTTTCTCTACTTTATTCTTGTAATCAGATCGTACATCTTTTATAAGAGGACAGTTGAGTTGTTAAGGGTAAATCCATTTTTCCTACCCCGTTTTTTAACTTTCCCAATCTCATTTGAAAATGGAAGAAGGATGAGATCAGCTTGGCCATTGAACTGCCTGATCCTGTTAATGGTGTTTTGTGCATTTTCCCTACAAAGCTGGTACACGGATTCTTTATACCTTGAAACCCAGATTCTGATACCTATTTCTCAACCATAACCTACAAAGTACTTAAGAACCCAGCATCTTGTCTTCTCATCCAAGTGTACCTTGGCACTGGCAAATCTCTCTTAGAGACAAATTTTCATTTATGTTCAGTTTACATGGAATGAAGAACCTTGGGCAGAGGACTGTTGGAATTCATTCAGTACCATGTTTGTCTGCAAAAGGGCATTTATACTTGACATTTCTGAAGATACTCATTTTACAGCCCAATTTTCACACTCAAATAATCACCATCTGTGTTGTCCAGTTTAAAATGATCATAGAGAACAAGTATAATTTGTTTTCCTACATTTTTTTCTTCTGTTTCTTATGGTTTGTTTGAATAGGTGGGAGCATAATTAAACTTAGTACCTCATTTCTAAGTACTGTTGCTTTATTCAAAAAGAGAAGAGGAGGGATATAGGAAAGGAAGGAGGAAGGAAGGGAGGGGAGAAGGGCACCTGGTAAAGAGTAACACACTAAGCCCTAGCAAGCTTTTTCTCATAGAATATTATCATTATTTTCGCTGCACTGTTGTACCACTTTGGCACGCATTTCACCACAATCCACCAAGTCAGAAAGAGGATCAGTCTTTATTCCTATTTGAAATTCTTTGACGCCTGACAGCCAACTTAGTCTACATATAAGTGGTACAATGATAAACAATCTGCCTGCCAATGCAGGATACACAAGAGACTGGGATTCAATCCCTGGGTGGGGAAGATCCCCTGGAGAAGGAAATGACAACCCACTCCAGTCTTCTTGCCTGGGAAATCCCATGGGCAGAGGAGCCTGGCGAGCTACACTCCATGGTCGTGAAGAGTCAGACAGGACTGAGTGATTGAGCACACACCTACAATGCCTGAGGGCCAACTTAGTCTACATATTTGGTTTATAACTCAGTGCACTTTAAAAATTTTGTAATATTTCTGGGTTCTCCCAATCTGAGGAAGACATCTCCAAATGAAGCAACAGATACCTGAGGAGCCTGTAGAGTCCTCAATATCTTCTTTTGTGATACTCATCACTTTTACAATTTTTTGCTCTTACTACTTGTGCAGTCCTATTATAACATGTGCCATGTCTGTTTTATTCCCTCTTGGAGGTACAGGACCACCTCATATTATGTTCTGCACTTTCAGTGTGCCTTAAAAGCATTTAACTGAATTAAATCAATCAATCAATGTTGATTCCTCTTCCTTTTCTTTCATAAAATTGAATCTGAACCCATTATGCCACAAAAATCCCCAAAAAAGGAGAACACGTGAAATATTTTCTACAAAAGCAGTCAGATTGGTTTCCTGAAAAATATATATATATTTCATATTAAAGTTCATACAAAAAAAAAAGGCACAGAGGTCAGGGTAGGGGAGACTGATATTCCAAGCAATTACAAAATTCCTTGAAACTTTCCTGTCTTAGCTGCTCTGACAGTATTTAAAGCTCAGTCTGGTTGAAAATATTCTTCAATGCATTTGTGTTTATTTCAAGATAGTGCTAACACAAGCTGAACAGAACAGAGTCAACATGAAGGTCAGTCTATTATCACTCTGCATGAAGTGTTCACAGAAGGCAGTGACCAACCCACAGTGAACAGATACTACACCAAGGCAAGCAAGACAGAGATGGAAAACATATGGGTTGGCAGTACAATAACACAGTTTATCTCCACAGGTGAGAGGAAGTGCCGATGGGAGGAAACACTGTATGTCGCTAAATTTAAGCCACACACATATCAGGAGCTGTGTTTCGACCTTCATTGGAAGAAAATCAAAGGTGCTGGGCCACCTGGATAAGTAAGCGCCTCCCCATTCTCCAAGGCGCGCTGGGTTTTAAACTACACGTTGCTCCGTTTCAACAGATCCCTCTAGGAGCACGTCTGGAGGGGCAGAGCATTTAACATCTGTGCTCTTGAAAGTTAGAGTTACTGCTGAAAACACTTCCGTGACCACGCACAGGTTTCTATTAATGAACCACATGACTTCCTCAACTATTACGTTTTTATTATCTTTTACCTAGGTCAAGATTTTCCTCCAGAAAGCAAACTCGTGATATCAAGCTTTCTGAGTACCACTGGCACAGGTGCTGGCTGAATGTGGGAAAGTATGAAAGGTCCAAATGAACTGGAATTTGTAGCATTCTTTCATAATACAAAAGTAAATGCTCCAATTTGAGAAATTTGGGCTTACACTATACTAATTCCTGGAGAAGGCAATGGCACCCCACTCCAGTACTTTTGCCTGGAAAATCCCATGGACAGAGGAGGCTGGTGGGCTGCAGTCCATGGGGTCGCTAAGAGTCGGACACGACTGAGTGACTTCACTTTCACTTTTCACTTTCATACACTGGAGAAGGAAATGGCAACCCACTCCAGTGTTCTTGCCTGGAGAATCCCAGGGACAGGAAGCCTGGTTGGCTGCTGTCTGTGGGGTCGCACGGAGTCGGACACGACTGAAGCGATGCAGCAGCAGCATACTAATTCCATATAGGCATTCTATACATGGGCTCGCAACATCAACCTCTGTAACAACAAACATCAGAAAAAAATGCATGGATGTGCTGGATTTTAAAATACAAGATTCTTATTGTGCAGAAGGTATCCATTTGCCAGTTTTTATCTGCCTTTTTTAGAGCAAGATGAAGATAATCTGTCAGAGAAAAGATGACAGTATGGAAATGAAAATGGTTGACCTCTATTTCTTGAATTGGAGTCTCCTGGTCTCAATGACCTTCTAGGACGGTCTACACTATCTTGTATTATGAATGTTCACAGTAACACAATACCTATGCTTTTTTCCTGAATGAATTATTCATTTAAAATATAAAAATCAGACATCAACTTACTGGTATATTAGGGTCATGCTGGTTTCTGTGATAAAGAAGTTCCAACATTTTAATGACTTGGGCTCCAAAGTCATCAAAAAAATCAAAAAATCACTGCAGATTGTGACTGCAGCCATGAAGTTCAAAGACACCCCTGGAAGGAATGCTAGGACAAACCTAGACATGGTATTAAAAACCAGAGATATCATTTTCCCAACAAAGGTTCCTCTAGTCGAAGTTACGGTTTTTCCAGTAGTCATGTACAGATGTGAGAGTTAGACCATAAAGAAGAATGAGTGCCAAAGAACTGATATTTTTGAATTGTGGTCCTAGAGAAGACTCTGGAGAGTCCAAGGGACTGCAAGGAGATCAAACCCTGAATATTCATCGGAAGGACTGATGCTGAAACTGAAACTCCAGTACTTTGGTCACCTGACGCAAAGAGCTGACTCATTGGAAAAGGCCCTGATGTTGGAAAAAATTGAATTAAAAGGAGAAGAGGGCGGCAGAGGATAAGATGGTTAGATAATCACCAACTCAATGGGCATGACTTTGAGCAAACTTTGAGAGAGAAAGACAGGGAAGCCTGGCTCTCTGCAGTCCATGGGGTCACAAAGAGTCAGACATAACTGAGCAACTGAACATCAATGGCAATTTTAATGACTGGACACAACAGAATTTATTTTTCACTTATCTAACAGTCCAATAAGGGTTTTGTTGGTCATTTGGGTGGTTTTCCTCCACTTGGTGACTTAGGGATCCAGGTCCTTCCGTACGTTTTGCCACCATCCCTGAGGCCTCAGCTTTCATGCAGGGGGAGGGGGAAAGAGAGAACAGAGAAACCCCTATGCACTTGAGAGCCTCATCTTGACAGTGACTACATATCCTCTTTACTCATGTATTATCACAGAGAACCAGTCTCATGGCCACTTGTGGATGAAAGAGAAGCGGGACAGTGTCTCCTAGTGACAACTCCACATTATCAAAGGAAAGGCACAGATATTATTTATATTATTTTGGTAAACCATCTACACTATGGTATCTAATACATTAAATAAATCAATTCTAGTTTCCTCATTAATGCCCAAGAGACTTCAAATTTGGCAGAGTCCCTTCAGAGCAGGGACCCTGGGTTTTGCTTTTTTTTTTTTTAAATCTCCTGTTCCTCCACCCACAAAATGTCTTGAGGACCAGATTCATTTGGAAACTGGTAGTCTAAGTAATGATTCCAAAAGCGGTCAAATGTCCAAATGAGCCTTTTCCAATTTCTTCTGGCTGCTCTTTAGAAACCAGGAATAACTTCTGTAGTTAAAAGTTATGAATTTTACATTGCTCTCTACCTGAACTTGGAAGCCCTGCATCCTGTAAATAAAGAGGGGATCATTAGTTATTGGTTCAGGGTCACTATAAAGAAAAGGTACTTGCTTTTACATGTTTCCACAAAAGAGCTACTCAAGCCCTAACGTCACTTGGGCCAATTAAGTCTATAAATGGCAAGGGGCCAAGTTAATTACAACTCTGGGGACTTGACTAGGCCAGGCTAGAAAGAGAGTAGCAGGAAGAATGGCCCAAGCTTACACGCTGCTTTCAAACAAAGCCTTTGCCTTCCCTTGCCCTTGAGGGCAATATTCCGATCTAGATGGAAGGCAGAAGTGTCCTGAAGAGCCTTGGCTCTTGATCCTTATTATGAAAAAACTGGATGACTATTAACCAAACCTTAAAAGAGGACAAGCTGAAATAAGATTTGCTGTAGTGTTTGGAGAGGCAAATATAAAATGTTAACCTTTCAAACTTCTTTTTTAGCTTTTTTTTCATGATTATAACTCATTTTAATTTGTATTTTGTATTGGAATATAGTTGATTAACAATGTGGTCTTAGTTTCAGATGTACAGCAAAGGGATTCCGTTATACACACACACACATACACACACATGTATCTATAAACCCTTTACATCCCCAAAGAAAGGTCGCAGAGTTTCTGAGGGAGCCACTCTCCTAGGGAAAAGTGCGGTGACTATAAGGGGATGTTTACATTTAAGCAAACTCTGATCTTTTCCATCTGGCTGAGCGCTCCTGGAGAGCATCTTGGAAGTCCTGCCCCTCACCCCTTCTGCTGATTAGGCTGCTCTGTGCATCAAGAGCTCTGCCCTGGAGGAGCGTCAGCAGAGCAGTGAGTGCGTCCAGATGTGGCCACTTCCTTAAAGGTGAAATACGAGGGAGAAGAGATTAATCGGCAACGCAGCGAAGTCAGACTCTCCGTAACCCAGGGACGTGTTAAATGAAAAGGAAAAGATGCTGTTGAATGCTATCTCCAAGTGGAATCATTATTTCCAACTAACACACTCCTTCAGGCAACCCACATAGTTGGTTTTCCCGAAGCCCTTTTCCTCCTGTCGCACACGCCTACTTCTTGCTGGAACCCCGACAGCAGCTGAAAAAACATTCCATCCAGTGGGGAAAGGGAGAGAAGGGCTGGTGAGATTACTGAGCCAGTGAGGCTGGCAGGTCGTCACACGGGCAGCACTCGGCTCAGCCTGCATCAGGGGACAGGGGGAATGCAGCTGGGGGGCAGGGGGGAGTGAAGGCCTTCTTCTTGGTTCTGTGAGTCACAGGGGGTTAAAATTCAGAGAGGATTTCTTGGAAAAGCAGAAAATAAAATTCTTAATGCTATGTATAGTGCAGCTGGAATGTGATATTTCCTTCCACTTGTTAAATTGGGATTTTTGTTTTATGTGCTTCGGATTTAGCTCCTGGGTGCTCTCGGCTTAGTTTAAAAGGGTTTCCATCTCCACGTTGTCATACATGGAGAAAATATACTGAGGCAGCGCACTGTACATCGTGACTTTTATTTTGCTGTCAGACTGCAAGTTACAATATGCCTGTGTGCATTAAAGACTCAGGGGCTTTTACAGGGGAAAGGATCCCTTCACACGTCCTACAAAGAGAGCTACAGCCCTAGAGGGAAGAGCTGGAAACAACAGCCTCCTTCTTACGTGCGTCAACCACATATCCCCAGTTTTAGCAATGGCTCCAACTGCCTGTCACTACATTCCTTTCAATAAAGGCCATTTATTAAAAACACAACTAGAAAAGTTTTTGGCCGACAGCATGGACTGACTTGGGGTTCATTCAGAAAACACATTCGTCGCATATATGTACCAGCCAGCCCTAAACTTTGAGTGGCTTGTGGTTTTTTTCACGAGCTAGGTAGGCTTTCCAGGTCCCTTGACATTCAAGGACCCGGTCCCCCACAATACCAACAGCAGGCTGGCCCGGCAGCTGCCACAGAGAGAGGTGCTATCAGACCCCAGACCCAACCTCTACAACTCGTCATGTGCTCCCCACCAGAATCCCAAGGGCTCCACATACACATGGCGTTGTGTCTGGGGACTTGACCAGATGCTGCCCACGTCTGGAATTTTTTTGATTACTCTAAGTCTTATCCTCTGGAGAAGGCAATGGCACCCCACTCCAGTACTCCTGCCTGGAAAATCCCATGGACGGAGGAGCCTGGTAGACTGCAGTCCATGGGGTCGCTAAGAGTCGGACACAACTGAGCGACTTCACTTTCACTTTTCACTTTCATGCATTGGAGAAGGAAATGGCAACCCACTCCAGTGTTCTTGCCTGGAGAATCCCAGGGATGGGGGAGCCTGGTGGGCTGCCATCTCTGGGGTCGCACAGAGTTGGACACGACTGAAGCGACTTAGCAGGAGCAGCAGCAGCAAGTCTTATCCTCACCATCCACTTTGCTCCCCAGGGGCAAGAAGCGCTGGCAAAGGTCAGAGTGTTCCCTGAACCCCGAGAGTCTGGAGAAGCCAGACACTATTCACTCCTCAGCAATGAACTTCTGGCCTCTTTCCCCTTGACAGGTAGAAGCAAAGACTTGGTGTGGACTTCAGGTGGTCAACCAGGGAGTTTAATCAGAGATGCTACAGACAGGAGAACAACACGCACACAGCAGAGCCCTGGCCACCGTGTGGAGATGCCCTGTTACGAAAATGAGGGAGCCGAGAGGATGAACTCGGAGTTTAAACAAAGAACGGGAGACCTGTCAGTCATAAAGCCAACGTACAAGGAAAAATCCATCTCAGCCAGCCAGCTACAAGTTTTCTGTTCTGTAATAAGGTTTTCAGGAAGATAAACTATTTGTAAGGGAAGATTGAGAGAGAGAAGAGGAGATAAAGAGAGGAGATACAGTGTGTGTGTGTGTGTGTGTGTGAAAGAAATAATGTGAAATATATGAGAAAGCCCAAAGACTCAGCTGAAGCGAACGGAATAGCGAGGGAGGAAAATGTGATTTAAAAATCTTTATGCCTACTGAAAGAGGGCCTTAAACTTGTTTTGTACACCTTTCTCTTAGCTTTTGGATTCAAAGATACCCAAAAGAGAGAGCAACGCCTAGTGCAGAGCTTGAGAGTGGTTTTATTTACACCACCAGCCTGTTTAGAACTCCCATTTTATTCTTGGTAATTTGATTGTTTGGTCACGCCTCCTAACAAGTGAAATGTTACACTGGAGTATTTGTTTAAACCTTGCGGCTTCAGATACAGTGAGTTGCTGAATGATGTTTGCTAATGGCACACATTCGATAATTCCTATAATGTGAAATCTCAGCCAGATTTAATGTTTAATTTCCCTGGGATTCACTCTGAAATTATTACAGACATTATGTATTCCACTCCCTGGACTTGGAATTAATTTCAAAACAGAGTAAAAGTGCATCCATTTGGGTGCCTTGGGGGAGTTGAGATCAGTAACATTCCATTTATCCTGAAGTTTCTGAAGTTTAAAATACCTTTTCACTTTATTGCATTTGATCTGGGTTCAGTAGCTACATGGCACAGTCACCCAGAACCGCATTTTTGCTTTTGTTTGTGATCCTGGGTGTGCCATCGTTTAGTGAGTTCACACTCTTGCAAAAACTATATTGATCTTCCAAGGGTTTGTCTGCCTAAATAGAAGAAATCCTTGTATGGTTATCGTGATATGAAATGACTGCTAACTTGCCATGATCTGGTTAAAAACACCATTAAACAGCTACATCTACATCTCCTTTTTCTGAATATCTGCTACAGAAACAGAATTCACGACATGCATTGCTTTGATTAATCAATCAGTGCATTGGCTACGCTTCCAATACCTGGCCCAAGTAGAAAGCTCAGTGGCTGGAAAACCTCCAAACATTACAGAATAAAACAACCAGATCTATGTTAGCTTGTGATCCAAAAATTCCCAGACAATAAATCTTTAATTTGCTACCCTGGCAACTCTCACCAAATTTGAATTAAAAGAATATTTTCCACACAAAGCTTTGAAAGGATTTGTCTCCTGAACAGTTTTAAAAGTTTAACCTTTAGCTGAGGCACGCTTCCTACAGTCCAAAAGGAGACTGAGTGTAAAAAAAGACATCAAGGGATTAATTCACAAGTTTTACCCCAAAATGAATGACAGCTGTTTGGGAGTTCAATTGCACTGACGTCCCATTAGGTTCAAAACATCCTGGGTCTTGCAATTATCTCAAAGATTTAATAAAACCTTGTTAATAAAAACTTCACCTCCCTAGTCTGATCTCAGCCACTGAATTCATATGCCTATTTTACACAGAAGTGCTTCAAATGAACTCCTATGCAGGAGGGGAAGGCAAGCGGTTAGTTCTTTCCAGAATTTTTTGTTTTTGTCAGATTGATCTTATTTTACCATCTCTCTCTCACACACAGCTGAGGAGGGTTGGAGAGAAAAAGAGACAGTATCTATGGTTTTCATTTCCAGGGAACAGACCAATGGATTCAGTGTGACCTAGAAGCTTGCTGAAGTGGCAAACCACAAGCTTTGGACATTTGTAACTGCTTTGTACCCATAGACCTGAAAATGATGAAAGAATTTTAAAGCCTGAAGATACCTAGAGGTCAAATCCTCATACTTCTCAACTGAAAGAAGAACTTGGTAGCCACAGTCATGCGGCCGTGAGAGGTGGGGCAAGGGTGCCCGCAGATGGGCGTGAGGGAGTAGTTCCCTCTGGCTGTCACTCGGCCGCCCTGTGTCTGTCATTCCACTCAGCGCACTGGATGGTTCTCATTTTTCGACTCATGGACGGCTAGAACAATGTCTTTCTTGTCTCTGTATTTTCAGTGCAGTAAAGATTTTTTTTATCCCTTTATTCTTCTGTTCCCAAATAAAAATAACTTTGTCTTTCTCTTACTATATATATGCCTTATTTACATACATTCTCAGCGTTTTTTTTTAAAAAAAGAAAAGTTTAAAGAAAGAAATCAAGAACTGCTGGAAAGTTCATTAGCCATATACGCCTATTGTTTAGTGTTAAGGCTTTGAAAGGAACACCTGAATGATGAATGCCTAGAAGGGGATGAATGGAGAAGGAAATGGCAACCCACTCCAGTATTCTTGCCTGGAGAATTCCATAGAGAGAGGAACCTGGCGGCCTACTGTCCATGGGGTCAGGTCACAAAGAGCTGGACACGACTGAGCAACTAACACACACACCCAAGAGGGGGATGAGACTTGAGAGAAATGATCAAGGGAACACATATCTAATGAAGAGTTCTGTGTGTTGGCCTTTCGTCTAGTTGTTGTATACACAAGGTGTTTAATCCTACCACCCCAGTGAAGCAGGGTTATTATTCCCAGTTGACATTCATTCATTCAACAAATAATTATTGAGCATGAATTATAAATGCTTGGCACTCTTCTGGTGCCTGGAAATATTGCAAAAATCAAACAGGTAAAGTCCCTGCTTTCACGGAGCTAATTCAAGGAATTTAGGAGAGAGAGATAACACGTTAAAATGAATCTATAGTTTAGCAGATGGTGATAAGTGCTGATGAGAAAAATAAAACAGAGTGAAGGAATAGCAAAATATGTCAAGATCATACAGCCAGCAGGTACCTAAGCTAGGACCAAACCCCGGGTCTGCCAGACTCAGCCCTGCCTGTTCTTCCCTGTGAGTACCTGCCTCCCTAGAAAGAGCACCCCACCTGACAGTTCTGCTTGGTGTTACCCTGCCAACACCACCCAAATATCCTAATGGGTAAGCCTTTGGTAAGCTTAGCCTACTGTGAGTCAAGGAAAATCTATTTACCGGTAATTGTTCAGCATAATTGGGTTTTGCTTGTGCTTGAATTCAAAGTTCCTTTAATTGTGCTGACTTACAAAAACGAAAACAAACATCTCAGCCCATAAGTGAAACAGAGTAATAATCCTCCGAAATTTTTGGAGCCTCAGACTCCACTAAGTACACACAAGATCCATTTCCATTTCTGTAAAAAAAAAGGAAAAAAAGATGTGAACACGTTGTAAACCTCACTCTTAAGAGGTTTTTGTTTTCCTTCTCCTTTTTTTTCAAACATTCTGTTAAAATAAGTTTTCCTGATGCCAAGCAGAAAAAAAACTTGTTTAGTGCAAGGACTGGCAGAGGGGGCAGGTGGAAATGAAGTAAGGTTAATATTTTGTTGTCCAATGCATCTTTAAATGCCTATAAAAAAATGCATCTTCAAAACATCTCACCTCTAAATACAAGGCATTCAAAATACAGAGTTTAAACCCATCAGTGGCATAATACCATTGAAATGTCAGGCCACCCACCTGGAGTTTCTAGCTTCTTTGTGGACAAACAGGGCCTGATCATGAGCTGGGTGAAAGACTATAAATTTCTACTGTATCTTAGCAAAGAGAAGAGCAGAGGCAAACAGAGAGAATATTAATTTTCATCAAGAGAACATCAAACTTGTCCAAGAACTTTATTGGCAGAAGTGAAATTAGTTTTTCTATAGCAAATAGTGGAGTTGAGGGATTAATCTATTGCCCAAGAAGGAAAGTAAACCCACAGGAACCCAGAAGCATCCTTATTCTCTATAATGCGTTTAACTCTCAAAAACAAATAAGATTCATCTCTGCACTTTCACTTAAAAAAAAAAAATCTAAGACAAGATGATCTAAAACTGTCCCTTGCTAAAAATCAAATTATTAAAGCAAATTCCCTAAACTCATAAAGCTCAAGACAATTCTTAATGTTTTTATGGAATGTAAAGTGCCAGCCTGGGTGAGCCTTCCTCGATTCAAAGTTCACTGTAGATCATAACAGACACAGTATTTAGCAATTGACACACTACAGAATTTGGTTACTTTCTACCATGGCTCAGGAGCCCAGTAACACAGCAGCTATTTTTGAAGGGAAATGAAGTAGGATTATTGTATTTTCTGAAAGCTCTCAGGAGTAAGCTGGTAAAAGTGATGTTGTAGAATGATATGGCTTCAGACCACCTTGTTAATATTCCTACAAAATATACCATCCCAGCTTTTGGTGATTTTAATTAAGTACAAAGGTGGCCAGGTAGAAAGCGGTGTCAGTTAAGTGGGTGGGGGAGAGAATGTGAAATCTTAATGGCCAGATATCTGGGTCAGAGAGTCTGTGGATTGACTTGTAGTGTTGCATGAACCAATGCTCTAGCCAATTAAAAAAGAGCAATCATTAGACTCATCAAGATAGAATTATGGAAAATCTGAACTTTTTCTGAACTTTGAGTAAATTCCATCAGAAAATCTGAGATCTCTATATTTCTTCTTTGTATCTCCCCTCATCCAAGTAAGTAACCTGTTTGGGACACAGGATAATGGTAGACACAATAGATCAGCAAATGATAGACAGTTAGCTCAGTTAAAGAAGAGACTCTAGCCAGAACTTTATTCTGTTTTGCCCGTTTCCTGGTGAAGGGAGGTTGGAGTTGAATCCATAGTTTACTTGATCATAATTGTCATGTAAAGTATATGTACTTAACTTTGAATTAACTGTTTGGTCAACTGTACACTGTGCACTCCAGAAGATGGGTTCTGTCAGTTTCAACAAATCCCTTTTCTCTTTTTCAAAGTTAGAGAACTTCAGCTACTGTTAAAAGATTGGCCTAGTACCCCAAGTGGGCAATCAGGTTAGCAAGGATCTTTGCAAGATGACTTAACACCTTTTTTTTTTCCTGCTTCTGTGCAGGAAGGGTACACTGCACACTGAACGGTATAGCTAATACATGTTAAAGGATTTTGTAAACTGTACCAATACTTAAATGTGGTTAACATGTTGTTATTAATCCTCCTTCACAATATTGGTTCCAAATGCTACCCAATTTCCGGTAAGAGTTGTCATGTATTAATGAACCTTACAAGCTCATCAACCAGATTCACCTCCCTGTAAATCACCCCCAACCACAATACTGTGTTTATATCTATATCAATTGAATATAGCCTGTCTGAGTAATATTCACTTGGGGTTATAAAATAATAATGTACCCATCTGCAGCGATACTCGTTTAACTTGAAGAGTAAGCACACATAGACACAGACACACAAGTGCATACCTTTTTTCCAAAAAGAAAACTCTGATAATGTGAGGGCAGGTATTCAGTATCTGATGTGTTTTTTAAGTCTATTTCCTGCTTTAATTGCCTTCAAAACAGCGTGCTGTTTGACTGCACCTAGCAAAGTTGTCCTGATAAATACAGCTGAAAGCCATGGGCAGAAGTAATGAGTATGGGAATTCCTCATCTTATAACTAACTTCTTCTGTTCCTTCCTGGGGTTTGAGATGATAGAATAGACCCCCAAAACTACAGAGAATAAATCATTATGAATCAACATATTACTTTTGTTGGTATTTCTAGAGCTGTGATCCACCAGTTACCCAGTGTGGGATTTTTAAAAGTTTCTTCCAATAATTTCATTCTCCTTTGTCTCCCAAATGAATAAAATACAGCGTAGAAAAAAAAAAGAAAAGAAAGTGCAAATGGAATTTTGAAATTCACCCCCAAACCATATGACAAAAACAGCTCCCCTCTCTTTGGTAAGCAATAGTCTTTTACCCCAGAGCAATTTAAGAGGTATGTGTGCAATGGCAACCCACTCCAGTACTCTTGCCTGGCAAATCCCATGGATGGAGGAGCCTGGTGGGCTGCCGTCTCTGGGGTCGCACAGAGTCGGACACGACTGAAGCGACTTAGCAGCAGCAGCAGCAGTGTGTGTGTTTCTCTTACGTGAAACGTCATTTTAACTTGATCTCATCTGATACAATGAAAAGGAATAATAATTCATGATCTGTTGGTATAAAGAAGACTGTATCACAGTAAGGACCTATGTAGCTGTGGTTACACCTACCCTGGGACAGAGTAGCTGATTTTGTTGTTGTTCAGTTGCTCAGTCGTGTCTGACTCTTTCTGACCCCACGGACTGCAGGACACCAGGCTTCCCTGTTCTTCACTGTCTCCCGGAGTTTGCTCAAGCCCATATCCATTGAGTCAGGGATGCCATCCAATCATCTCACCCTCTGTTGTCCCCTTCTCCTGAGTAGCTGATTAGCTTTCAGTTTAAATATGCAAGTGGAGGCAGAACAGCTGACCGCTTTATTAGCATCAACTCTCACATTTCTGATTCCCTAAAATCTATCATCATTACCCTAAGATGGCAACATGTTGGCATATGAGCTACATGTAGGTAGTAGAGTCTGGTTCCTGGGAACCGCCCACACTGGATTCAGGTGAAAGTCTTTCTCTCCAACTAAAAGAGGAAAAAAACATATATATATATATATATATATATATATATATATATAAATAAATAAGGCTTCCTAGTGGCTCACACAGTAAAGAATCTGCCTGCAATGAGGAGGCAGTTCGATCCCTGGGTCATGAAGAACCCTTGGAGAAGGGAATGGCAACCTACTCCAGTATTCTTGCCTGGAAAATTCCATGGACAGAGAAGACTGGCAGGCCATAGTCCATGGGGTTGCAAAGAGTCAGACACAACTGAGCAACTAACACTTTTATGAAATTTATATTAATATATATAAAATTTAAATACATTATACAGGAGTATGGGAATTCCTCATCTTATAACTAACTTCTTCTGTTCCTTTCTTGGGGTTTGAGATGATAGAATAGACCCCCAAAACTACAGAGAATAAATTATTATGAATCAACATATTACTTTTCTTGGTATTTCTAGAGCTGTGATCCAGCAGTTACCCAGTGTGGGATTTTTAAAAGTTTAGGATAATTATAGTCTTATCCTAATCCCAACTGCAAAGACAAAGATTCTTCTTTTAAAATCCCAAATCTTTCTTTTCTAGAGTTGATGTCTAACTACTCTCCTTTCCTCACGAAGAGGCCAAACTCCTTAGCCTGACATTTAAGACCTTCCATGATATGTCCCTAAATTTAAATCCAACTTTATCCAACTGTTTCCCTATATGTATCATAATTCAAGTCAAGCAGAACTATTCAGGGCTTTCAAGGAAACCAAAATGTTTCCAAGTTTTATAAGTCATATTCGCCACCTATCAAATCCTTGCTTCTACTTTTTCCTGTTAAAATCCTACACAAATTTTAAGGTGCAATTCATATACACCTCATTGGTGAAGCATTCCCTAATTCCTTGATCGGGAATTTTCTTTCTAAACTCTTACAGCAAGGGAAACAGCATCTTTTCTCAAATACAGTTCCTCCTTTTTGCAGAAGGTCAGAGAAAAATAAGTCCTGACATTCAGATAAAGAAAGGCAACAAACTATAGCTGTGTTCTTTGCTTTACAGCTGTCTCATTTAACCCTTATACAATCCTAAAAGGAACAAACTATTATCATCATTTAACAGGTAATGAAACTGAGGCTGTTTTTTCCCAAATTTCTTGAGGTGTGGTTGACCACACAGATGGTATGCATTTGAGGTACCCAGCGTGTTATTTTGATATATATATATGCATTGTGTAATGATTCCCACAATCAAGCTAATTAACACATCCATCACTTTATGTATTTCCCATCTTACTGTGTGGTGAAAATACTTGAAATTTTAAAATGTCAAGTATAACATACACTATTAACTATATTCACTACACTGTACATTAGGTCTGCATAACTTATAACAGGAAATGTATACCTTTCAAATAACACCTCCCCATTTACGCCATCCCCCAGCCCCTGGTAACCACCATTCTACTTTCCAGTTCTATGAGTTCAGTTGTTTAATCATACATGTATGTAATCACATCGTCTTTGTCCACTCATCCATCCACAGACACTTGGTGTTCCCATATCTTGGCTATTGTGAGGAGTGCTATGGTAAACATTCGGGTACAGATGTCTCTTCAAGACAGGGATTTCAATTCCTTCAGTTATCTACCCAGAAATGGAACTGTTGGATCATGTGGTAGATCTAGTTTTAATTTTTTTTTGAGGAACCTCCATATGGCTTTCCATAGTGACTATATCAGTTTACATTCCCACCAACAGTGCACAAAGGTTCCATCTTCAAAACACTTCTTGGAAGGAAAGCTTTGCCTGTCAGACTTGAAAGCACATATTTTCCACCAAGCAACTCTATGTCACATGACTCATCTTTATACACCTCTTAGAATACTGGCCACATACTGCC
The DNA here is from genome assembly GCF_027580195.1 of Bos mutus. NCBI lineage: Eukaryota > Metazoa > Chordata > Mammalia > Artiodactyla > Bovidae > Bos > Bos mutus. The sequence goes on along the minus strand of NC_091640.1, from coordinate 30,919,204 downwards.
GTGAATCTAGTTGTTGGCACATATTTCTTTTCTCTTACTAGAACAGAAGTTTATGTTGCTGTCATTGCTGTTGCTGTTGAGACAAGACGCTTCTCTCTTTGACCTGTTTCCTCTCCCACTTCCGCAGTAAAAAGCGAAAGTGAAAGTCACTCAGTCATGGCCGACTCTTTGTGACCCCCTGGACTATAGAGTCCATGGACTTCTCCAGGCCAGAATACTGGAGTGGGTAGCCTTTACCTTCTCCAGGGGATCTTCCCAACCCAGGGATCAAACCCAGGTCTCCTGAATTGCAGGTGGATTCTTTACCAGCTGAGCCATAAAGGAAGTCCTTCATAGTAAATCTCTTCTTCGAATATTTGTTTAATTAATACACAGTATTTCAGGGGGAAACTTTTCAAAAGAAAAGTTTAAAGATAATGTCTCTTTCTAACTATTCATCTTAGGAATTAAAAAAAAACTTAAGAAATCTTACTTAGAAATTGACTATTTTGACATTAGAAAGTGAGGCACGTATTTTTGGTACAGCAACTTCCATTTTTTTAACATTTGATTATGTGCCAGAAGAGGGAAAACAATGCTACCCACCTCTCTGCAAAATAACGTGATTGAGAAGAAAAGAATCCTTGTACCCGTTACAGCAACACCCGTCCTACAATCGGTACTTCCACGGTGTAAGTAGCCTGACCCCTAGTGGGTACTAGTGGTAAGAATTCGCATATTAGTACAAATACAAATAAAATGGTTTCTTTTTACTAGGTGGATAGAAAAATAAATGAAGATGCTATAATACCAATTGTATTGATTCATAGGGCTTCCCTTGTGGCTCAGCTAGTAAAGAATCCGCCTGCAATGCGGGAGACCTGGGTTTGATCCCTGGGTTAGGAAGATCCCCTGGAGAAGGGAAAGGCTACCTACTCCAGTATTCTGGCCTGAAGAATTCCATGGACTGTATAGTCCATGGGGTCGCAAAGAGTCAGACACAACTGAGTGACTTTCACACAAGGTCACGTATTTTTGTTGACTACGAAACATGAAACAAAGCAAAGGTAACAAAATATTAAATAAATTTTATTTTTAAATTATTGCTATAATAAAGTAATAGATTTCAAAATATCCAATTCTAATGTGAGTTTTTTTACATTTTCTTTCATTTACAATCTTTGGCTTCTATAACTCTTAATTAAATTCTCTCACTCTCCAACAACAGTTCTTCAACAAAGATTACTTGCACAAGAGTGCTTTCAAGAAAGGATTAAAAATAGTGGGGTTGGGGCATTTTCAGTTTGTCTCAATAAAATACTCTCATGAATCTATCATTTTAAAACATCCCAATTCGCATTCAGTGTTACTTGCAATTTCACCAATGCTTAATTTATTTTACTACATATTACAGTTTAATTAAACACCAGACAGGAGCTTCAGCGGAAGAGTTCCTTCTCTCTACCCAGCAGTGTTTAGATCTCATAGTTTGAAGTCTAAGGACAAAACTGGCAGTCAAAGGGAGAGTGAACTAGGTTTCTTTTCAATAACTGAGCCATATTTATTTCCTTTTTATTACTGACAGACACTCTATATTAGTCCCCCATCTCCCAACTTTTTCGTTGTAAAAAGTAAATAGTAATTCTTATTCACGGCAGTGGCACCTGCTCAGGGAGGACAAATCTGGTCACCAGGAGGTCCCCCTGCTGCTTTACTCAACTGGCCACATGCTCTCCACCCTGGCAGCTGGTCCAGTTTTGTTTTTCTCCCTCAGGCAAACAGGAACTGCATGGACATTTAGAAATTTTTCTTTCTGAACCAAAACTTTGGTTTCAAAAAGTAGCATGGAAATTCGTAACAGATGATAAACTTCTATATACATATTTCATTACATAAGAAACACATGAACACACTCCCATAAAAAATTTACATACAGAAATGTCTAAACCATGAAGACTCTTTTATATTCCAACTCCCCTCTCATCTCACTCCCCCTCCCCAAAACGTGAAGGAGTCAGGGGCATCCCCTTCACAGAATTAACTATGAAACTGGACAACTGTGTTAAAAAATAGTCAATTCTGATTACTAGGAAATGACCCAAGACAAAAAGCAACTCACATTTGTTTGTTTCCTTCCAAGCTTCCTTATATCACAAATAAACAGATTGGTTTTTTCCACTTTACAGAAAAAGGGATACCTCCCCCCCCCAACCATTCCCCCGCCGCACTGCAACCAACCCTGTGGCTCAGCTGGTAAAGAATCTGCCTGCAATGAAGGAGACCTGGGTTCAATCCCTGGTTTGGGAAGATCCCCTGGAGAAGGGAAAGGCTACTGGCTCCAGTGTTCTGGCCTGGAGAATTCCATGGACTGTATAATCCATAGAGTTGCAAAGAGTCAGACAAGACTGAATGACTCACTTCACCTAACCAACCATGTCCCACTGCATTTTGCTTAACATTATGTACTGATGTGAGATTTATGTTGGTAGCTATAGACCTCTCTCATACCTCTTTGTCATGTCAACCCAATAAATATTTTCTTATTCTCCCTTTGTTTTATTTTTTTTATTGGAGTATAGTTGCTTTACTTGTCTTAGTTTCTGTTGTACAGCAAAATGAATCAGCTATCAGTTCAGTTCAGTTGCTCAGTCGTGTCCGATTCTTTGCAACCCCATGGACTGCAGCACGCCAGGCCTCCCTGTTCATCACCAACTCCCGGAATTTACTCAAACTCATGTTCATTGAATCGGTGATGCCATCCAACCATCTCATCCTCTGTCGTCGCCTTCTCCTCCCTTCAATTGTTCCCAGCATCAGGGTCTTTTCAAATGAGTCAGTCTTCACATAAGGTGGCCAAAGTACTAGAGTTTCAGCTTCAACATTAGTCCTTCCAATGAATATTCAGGGTTGATTTCCTTTAGGCTGAACTGGTTGCATCTCCTTGCAGTCCAAGGGACTCTCAAGAGTCTTCTCCAACACCACAGTTCAAAAGCATCAATTCTCTGGTGCTCAGCTTTCTTTTTAGTCCAACTCTCACATCCATACATGACTGCTGGAAAAACCATAGCTTTGACTAGACAGACCTTTGCCATCAAAGTAATGTCTCTGCTTTTTAATATGCTGTCTGGGTTGGTCGTAGTTTTTCTTCCAAAGGAGCAAAAGTCTTTTAATTTCATGGCTGCAGTCACCATCTGCAGTGATTTGGGAGCCCAAGAAAATAAAGTCTGTCCCTGTTTCCACTGTTTCCCCATCCATTTGCTGTGAAGTGATGGGACCGGATGCCGTGATCTTTATTTTCTGAATGTTGAGTTTTAAGGCAGCTTTTTCACTCTCCTCTTTCACTTTCATCAAGAGGCTCTTTAGTTCTTTTTTACTTTCTGCCATAAGAGTGGTGTCATCTGCATATCTGAAGTTATTGCTATTTCTCCCAGCAATCTTGATTATAGCTTGTGCTTCATCTAGCCCAGCATTTCTCAAGATGCATATAAGTTAAATAAGCAGGGTGACAATATACAGCCTTGTTGTACTCCTTTCCCGATTTGGAACCAGTCTGTTGTTCCATGTTTGGTTCTAACTGTTGCTTCTTGACCTGCAGACAAATTTCTCAGGAGGCAGGTAAGATGGTTTGGTATATCCATCTCTTGAAGAAATTTCAGGTCTGTTGTGATCTACACAGTCCAAGGCTTTGGCATAATCAACAAAGCAGATGTTTTTCTAGTATTCTCTTGCTTTTTCGATGATCCAGTGGATGTTGGCAACTTGATCTCTGGTTCCTCTGACTTTTCTAAATCCAGATTGAACATCTGAAAGTTCACGGTTCACGTACTATTGAAGCCTGGCTTGGAGAATTTTGAGCATTACTTTGCTAGCATGTGAGATGAGTGCAATTATGTCGTAGTTTGAACATTCTTTGGCATTGCTTTTCTTTGGGATTGGAATGAAAATTGACCTTTTCCAGTCCTGTGGCCACTGCTGAGTTTTCCAAATTTGCTGGCGTATTGAGTGCAGCATTTGAAATAGCTCAACTGGAATTCCATCACTGTACTAGCTTTGTTCATAGTGATGCTTCCTAAGGCCACTTGACTTTGCCTTCCAGAATGTCTGGCTCTAGGTGAGTGATCACACCATTGTGATTATCTGGGTCATGAAGATCTTTTTTGTGTAAGTTCTTCTATGTATTCTTGCCACCTCTTCTTAATATCTTCTGCTTCTGTTAGGTCCATAACTTTTCTGTCCTTTATTGAGCCCGTCTTTGCAGGAAATGTTCCCTTGGTATCTCTAATTTTCTTGAAGAGATCTCTAGTCTTTCCCATTCTATTGTTTTCCTCTATTTCTTTGCACTGATCACTGAGGAAAGCTTTCTTATCTCTTCTTGCTATTCTTTGGAACTTTGCATTCAAATGGGTATATCTTTCCTTTTCTCCTTTGCCTTTAGCTTTTCTTCTTTTCTCAGCTATTTGCAAGACCACCTCAGACAACCATTTTGCCTTTTTGCGTTTCTTTTTCTTGGGGATGGTCTTGATCACTGCCTCCTGTACAATGTCATGAACCTCTGTCCATTTTAATTGTTACACAGCATTGAACAACAGGGTGTATCACTATTTCTTGAGTCATTTCCCTATTAATTTAAGGCTGTTTCTAAACATTCTCTTGTCATAAATGACACTGTAATGAACACCTTGAACTATCTTGTGAACAAATGCAAGTGTTCCCATTGACTAGATACCCAAAAGTGAAACTCCTGGGCTGGAGGATGTGCCAATATTAAATTTCGGAAGATAGTGCAAAAGGCAGGAATATTTAAGAAGTTGCCAGGTCTTTAGAGCTAATCATAAATGTTGACACCGGAAGGGTTCTTAAAATTTTCCAGTCAAAATCTTTTGTTTTCTAGTACAATACTCAGGCTTCTGGAATCGGTGTCACATGGTCCAGGTCACTGGTCCAGACTCCACTCCAGGTTTCCTGGTTTCTCAGCCCAGTACTTTCTTCAGTGCATGTCTTACGGGGCAAAAATCAGGCTTGAATTTGGGAGTAATCCTTCCCAGCAAAATAGAGATGTTTTACAAACAATTTAAAACATGTTTTTTTTTTTTTGGATTTTCCAGTAGTACTAAGAGCAATTCAGATTTGTGTTATGAAGCAAACATTCAGAGTGGAAAGATAACTCTCAAAGACAACAGGCAGATTCTGTATCTAATACAATGCTGTCAGTAAAACATGCAAACGGAATCTGATTTCCTTATTAAATGATGTTGGCAAAGGAGACTGCAGTTCCGTCCTCAGATGCCCACTATTTTATGAAAAGTATTCCAATCGCCACACTAAGCTACTCAAATTATCCACCATCGCATAACAATCAACTCTGAGTTAGTTGGAAAACAGATCATTTTATTATATTCCCAGTTCAGTGGGTCAGCAGAGGTATCTCATCTGCTCCACAGGCTCTGGGAGCTCAGCTGGGAAGACTCAGTGCTGGGGGTGACAGCAGCTGGGGCCAGATCCAGAGAAAGAAAGACACGCCCTCTCTCACACCTGTCATCTGAGATCCCAGCTGGGGCTGTTGGCCAGAGCACCCACACACAGCATCTCCAAACAGTCCCTGTGCTTCTCTTCAGCATGATGACTGCGTTCCAGAGGCAAGTGTCCCAAGACTCACTTCCACTAACAGCAGTGTGAGAAGATTGGGAGAGCCACTGCCACAGAAATAAGTGTAGAACTGGACAACCTTAACAAAAACAACCATCTCAGGCCACTGGAAAATGACCAAAGATAGAAGCAAACTTGAGATGTGCTTACTCATGAAAACTGCCTCTGTGTCGGGTAAGTTCAATTTCTCTTGGCTTTCTTGCCGAACAGAATCCCCAGATCAGGTAATAAAACCCTCAGCTTTACCTGCCTAAGATGATGGTCTTTTCCATCAAATTTGGAAAAGTTAAAGCCATTATTCTATTGAACATGTTTCCTGTTCATTTGTCTTTTCCTCTCCTTCTAGAGTCTAAGTAGCTAAGTCATGTCCGGCTCTTGTGACCCCCATGGGCGATAGCCCACCAGGCTCCTCTGGCTATGGGATTTTACAGGCAAGAATACTGCGAAGGATTGCCATTTCCTTCTCCAAGGGATCTTCCAGACCCAGGGATCAAACCCAGGTCTTCTGCATTGCAGGCTAATTCTTTACCAACTGAGCTTCCGTTGAATATACTTCCTATTCCTTTGTCTTTGTCTCTCCTTCTAGTATTTTCCATTTTGTATATGGTAGTGTACTTAATGTTGTCCACATTTCTGTGAAGCTCAGTTCATTATTATATGTTCTTTGTTCTTCAGATTGTATAATCTCTATCAATGTCTTCAAGTTCACTGATCCTTTCATCTTCCACCTCTAATCTACAGCAGAGCACCCCTTGGTGAAATTTTCATTTTAGTTATTGTACTTTCCCTTATGGCAGAAAGTGAAGAAGAATTAAAGAGCTTCTTGATGAAAATGAAAGAGGAGAGTGAAAAAGTTGGCTTAAAGCTCAACACTCAGAAAACTAAGATTATGGCATCCAGTCCCATCACTTCATGGCAAATAGATGGGGAAACAGTGGAAACAGTGGCTGACTTTATTTTTCTGGGCTCCAAAATCACTGCAGATGGTGATTGCAGCCATGAAATTAAAAGATGTTTACCCCTTGGAAGGAAAGTTATGACCAACTTAGCTGCTGCTGCTGCTGCTAAGTCTGACTCTGTGCAACCCCATAGACGGCAGCCTACCAGGCTCCCCCATCCCTGGGATTCTCCAGGCAAGAACACTGGAGTGGGTTGCCATTTCCTTCCCCAATGCATGAAAGTGAAAAGTGAAAGTGAAGTCTCTCAGTCGTGTCTGACTCCTAGCGACCCCATGGACTGCAGCCTACCAGGCTCCTCTGTCCATGGGATTCGCCAGGCAAGAGTACTGGAGTGGGTTGCCATTGCCTTCTCCGGACCAACCTAGATAGCATATTAAAAAGCAGAGACATTACTTTGTCAACAAAGGTCTGTCTAGTCAAGGCTATGGTTTTTCCAGTGGTCATGTACGGATGTGAGAGTTGGACTGTGAAGAAAGCTGAGTGCCAAAGAATTGTTGCTTTTGAATTGTGGTGTTGGAGAAGACTCTTGAGAGTCCCTTGGACTGCAAGGAGGTCCAACCAGTCCTAAAGGAGATCAGTCCTGAGTGTTCATTGGAAGGACTGTTGCTAAAGCTGAAACTCCAATACTTTGGCCACCTCATGTGAAGAATTGACTCATTGGAAAAGACTCTGATGCTGGAAGGGATCGAAGGCAGGAGGAGAAGGGGACAACAGAGGATGAGACGGCTGGATGGCATCACCGACTCAATGGACGTGAGTTTGAGTGAACTCCGGGAGTTGGTGATGGACAGGGAGGCCTGGCGTGCTACAGTTCATGGGGTCGCAAAGAGTCGGACACGACTGAACGACTGAACTGATTGTACTTTCAACTCCAGAATTTCCATTTAGTTCTTTTTATATAATTTATATTTGTATTGAAATTTCCTATTGTATAAGGTCTCATCATCATAAATTCCATTACTTCTTTTAGCACCATTTTCTTTAATTCTTTAAACATATTTACAATAGTTGATTCAGGATCTTTGCTAAGTCCAACATCTGGGTTCTCTTAAAGGCTTTTTGGGTGCCTGCTCTTTTCTCCTGCATAATGAATCACATCTTCCTGTTTCTTTGCATGTCTCATTATTTTTCTTTGAAAACTGGCATTTTAAATAATAGATTGTAGCAGCTCTGCATACTGATTCTTCACCAACACCTCTGCGGGTCTTGATTTTTTTTGTTGTTGTCTGCTTGTTATTTGTGTAGTGATTTGACTAGATTATTTCCACCAGTGTGCAGCTTCTAACGTCCCTCCTCCTCGGAGGTTACGGTGGCAGGCAGGCTTACAATCACCCTGCGGTGGCAGTTGCTTTACCAGGACTCTCTTTGATGGTTTCCTTCCTTGGTCTCTTTTTTAGCTTCCTGTTTATCTGCCTCTGTTGGAATCATACCCAGATCTTAGTCTCCACAAATTGCTAGCTGATTTTTCTATTATTTTAAACAATACCCTATGTCACAAATTTCTCCACAGCCCAATCCAATTAAATTCAGACCTCTTTGCAAGGACAATCCTTGAGGCCAGCCTTTGAAGTTTGTTGCAATCCAAGGAGGGCTCTTCTTAGCTGTCTGTTTTTTACTTTTTCAGTTATATTTCCAGATGCTCTACAGTTTAACTTGTTGCTATCATGGCATTCTAATTTCTTCATAATTATTGACCTTCAAAATCCTCACTGTTTTTTGTTCATTTGATTGCTTTTGGGCCATGCTGCATGGCTTGTGGGATGCTGGTTCTCCAACCAGAGATCAAACCCGGGGCCCCAGCAGTGAAAGCACCCAGTCCTAACCACTGGACCGCCAGGGAAGTTCTGAATCCCCACTGTTTTTCATAGCATTCTTAGGTTTACCACACTCTATTTCAGATAAAATCAGTGCCCTTAGGGAAAACTATGGAGCTCTCTGTTCTTACAGCTTATTTCTTGCTGACAAAACCTCTGTGCCATAGCACTTGAGTTAGGACAAGGACAGGGGTCTGGGGGAAGTGGAAGCCCTTCTTGTTGGCTACTCCTGCCTGAAGTAGAACTTCCGTCACACAGAGCTGGGAGGGGAGGGATGGCCCATGGCTCATGCGACACAGATTCATTGCTCTTAACAGCAATTTTGTTGTTGTTCAGTTGCTAAGTCATCTTACTCTTTGCAACCCCATGGACTGCAGCATGCCAGCCTCCCCTGTCCTTCTCTATCTCCCTGAGTTTGCTCAAATTCATGTCCATTAAGTTGGTGATGCTATCTAACCATCTCATTGTCTGCTACCCTCTTCTTTTGCCTTTAATCTTTCCCAGTATCAGGGTCTTTTTCAATGAATCAGCTTTTCGCATCAGGGAGCCAAAGTACTAGAGCTTCAGCAACAGTCCTTCCAATGAATTATAGGGTTGATTTCCTTTAGGATTGATTAATTTGTTCTCCTAGCAGTCCAAGGGACTCTCAAGAGTCTTCTCCAGCACCACAATTCAAAAGCATCAATTCTTTGGTGCTCAGCCTTCTTTATGGTCTAACTCTCACATCTGTACGTGACTACTGGAAAAACCATAACTTTGACTATATTGACTATATAGCAATTTAGTAGATTTTCTCAAATAAATATTTTTCCGTTTGCTGTGTGCCCTTAAGAAAATTTCCAGAAACTTCAAATGGTTGCTTCTTACATGTTTCATGGGGTAGAGTTGCATAGCTGAGGAGATCAGTGGAGCTCTTCAAATTGTCATTTTAGAAGTGTGCCTTCTGTTTTTCTTTAACAGATGAGATTTGCACTAAGGTCAAGACCCAGGAGAGACCCTTAGGAGAGGAACTCTGCCAAATCAGGAGACTTGAAGAGGAATCTAAGGCCAGAGGCCACCAGGACTAACCTACAGAGTTGTGAAGACTGTGTATTCTCCTCACCAAGCTATGTGCCCATGGAGCCCATGGAGCTTGTCAATTCAGAAGAAGTAGCATATTTGTCTAACATGTCCAGGCAAAGGGACCTTTTTTCTCATTCACTCATTACTTGCACGGCTTCAGAAGCCACAGAGACTCCAGCTGACAAGTTATATAGAATGAATCAACCATCCAGAGCAGCAGTTCCCAGTTTTGGTTGTTCATGAGGCTCATTTGGGGAGCTGCTGAAAAATATCAATGTGATGATGGTCCCACCCTTAACAATTAAGTCAGATTCTCATAGGATGGGGCCTAGCCAACAATATTTTTAATAACCCCTCAAGGGAGTCTAATGTACAATCAGAACTGAGAACCACTGCTCTAGAGCTTAGAGCCAAGGGAATGGGATTCTTTGTCCCCAGACACCTCAAGAGGATATAAGCAGATGACCGAGTTCCAGTGTTGGCAGCTATATAGTGCTCTAAGTGAATAGTGGGTAAAACTAGCACAGCAAAGGTAGTCAAATTACAATAAATAATGTCTGTCCTAAAACTGCCCCCAAGCAGTAAGAAAAACAGACAATGACTGCTGCAAACATAGTCTCCACACCCCCACTGTGGGTCCTAATTGCTACGGCTCTCCCAAGCCAGGGTGTGTCGCCTTGTGTCATGGTGACATACACAGCGGCAGATTTGCCCACTCCTTTGGCCACATGGCGACTCCATGCTATTCTTGGCATCAGTATAGTCAAAGGCTGTCTTTATAGAGGCACTAATTCCCAATGCCAGAAAAGATGGTACCTTATCCCAGGGACAGACTCTCATCCTTTAACAAAAGGAACTCTGCTTCATTCCCAGAATTTTCTGGCCCCCCAAAAAGAATGCAGCATAGAAATAAGTCATTGGAAAAAATTAGTGATGAGAGAATTTATGAAACATTGAGGAAATTCCCTAGGTTAATTATGATTTCTTATTCAAATCTTGGATGTTCAGGCTGGGAGGGAATCCTCTCTGTGCTCCATAAATGTTTCATTTCCTCCCTTCCTTCTTTCAGAGACTCACGACTCACCCAAAAAGAAACATGAGACATTCAAGTTGAAAAGCTTAGTGAAGAAGATCTTACAAACAAAGTGGAGCAGATACATGGCTTATGTGACCCACTCCCCATCCTTTACTGCCTCAAATAAATGAGACTGATTCACAGTGCTCTTTCCTGGGTACCCACCTCCAGAGTTGAAGAATGAGTAGAAACTTCTTTTCATCTGAATCACATCAAAGACAACTTAGTACAGCGGGAAGAGTTTGTCCAAGAATCAGACATGTGTTCAAATTCTAGCCTAACTACTCTAGATTTGACCTTTAAAATTCTTCCATCTCTGCATCTTGTCTGTGAAATGGGAGAACTGATGCCTACTGAGGTTATTGGATTAATTGATCTCAGTGTTCCACCTCAGAGTGTACCTGGCATATATCAAATACTTTCCCTGCTCTCGCTCCTCACCTCAACACAAAGACATGTGTGTGGGTGTGTGTGCGTGTGTGTGCACAGATGTACACACACATGCTTCTTCCCAGGGGAAGAAAATGAATGAGGCCCTAGGGATGAAATGACTTGCTCATTAGTGACACCACGGTCAGTGACAGTTCCTAGTATTCAATGGAGGAGACTCATTTAATAAAAAATGACTACCTCAACTCAGGATAAATGGCTTTTAAGTATTACCTGGACTAGTCTAGTGAAAAAAAATTTGTTCTTTCCACACAACTGCCCATTTAGAGAAGAAACACACTAGAGGCCATTGTGTGCAAAGATTCTGGGCTAGGCAGGTTTTTCTTGTACAATACAAAGGACTGGATTCCTATGCCTGGTGATGAAGCTTCTTGGAAGGAATGTGTCACTCTTTAAACGATTAAAAAAGACATTTCTCTCAGCGGCCTTAGCTGGGTTTCCCCTCTTATCTTTCAGAGTGCCTGGCACATAAGGAAGTGCCCCCAGGAATTCTAAAGTCATCAGGAGACCCGCGCAGATCTGAGAACAGCCTCCCACCCTCATCCCCTGCCTCACCCCCTGTATTTTTCCATCTCCCCAGCCCTCCTGTTTTCTGCATTTTTAAAAACGTCTTTATATTTATTCTAGCAGTAGCCTGCCATACAATAAAAGAATGGGGGGAAATCTCATTAAAATTATATCAAAAGGAAAAAGATGGGAGTAGAGCCTGAAATTCCTGCGATCTCCACACAATAACCTAATCAACTAGAACACACGGGTTAAATGGAGTCCACCCTACGGTGAGCCCAGATGATTAAACCCGCTCGCAGGGAATTGCTCCCTTCAGGATACCTAGTGGTGAGCCATATTAAAATGCAGCCATGAAAATACCTCACTTTTAAGAGCACTTTTAACCTTCCCATTCACTTTCACAACTATTTATCTTACTGACTTCTGCACAAGGACCCTGGGAGGTGAGTAAAGTTATTGCTATTATCCCATTTCAATAGTTAAGGCAAGGGAGGCAGTAGGGTTTCACTGAGGTCCCCTGGTTAGTTATGGGAAAGACAGACTAAGAGCTCAGTATTGGTTAAAATAGACCCAGGCCGAAAAGATATCAGATGACTGACCTAAAAATTATAGTAGCATCTTCCTTATCCTCAGCTTCTCATTTGAGCTTAATATGAGCCTGAGTAAGTGGGAGAACTCAGCATTTGCCCCAAACTGAAAGTCAGGGTTCTGAAATTCATCTTAGCCTGGAGACGCAGGAGTAACCGGAATATCAGAAATCTACATGCACGCTGTCACAGCCGGTAAACTGAAGAAATACACCTCTTACTAATTTCGTACTGATTCTTCTCAAAGCTAATTCACTAGTTTCAGTCAAGGCATATTTTCTCAATCAAAAAAATATTAAAAGTAGAAATGTATGGGTCAGTTGGAAATTTGGGGGAAAAAATTTAGCCTTAAAAAATGGCCCCCAGATACTAAAGGTTTAGAAATCACATCAGACTATTTCTTTGCTGACCCTCCACTCAAAATTCACCAGCTCTGATTTCCATTCCTTCAGGGGCCCGATCTCTGCTTTAAAATGATAGTAAGCTAATATGATAATATAATATGTATTAATAATTTAATGCTTACCCTTGCTAGGTAATATATGTGCATTTTAAAATGGGTCTTTTTAGACAACACACTTTAATCTGAAGCAAACTTCCAAACCCATCACTCTCTAGCTCTGACCTCTCACCTGAGTTCCAGACCTGTATATTCTTAGCTTACTAAACATCTCCACTCGAATATCCCAGAGGCATCAAACTCAATACGTTCAAAATTGATCCTCTATTTCCCTTCTTCATCTCAGTCAGTGACAAACAATACCAACCATCCATTTATCAAAGCAAAAACCTGGGAGTTTTCCTAGGTTCTTTACTACCCCACCCCCAGTTTGTAGCTGGATCAATCCACGTAACTCAGCATTTCCCAAATTGTGTTCTCCGAATATCCTGTCAATAGTCAAAGTAGTTTCCTTGACTAAACAAGTTTGGAAAACACGGAATCAGACAAAGTTAAACCTTTATTATAAGACTTAAGAGTTTCTAATACATTGCCTTATGTTATAAATAATCGAAAGGAAAACGTACCACCTAGTATTTCCCAAACTCATTTGCCCAGGGAAACATTTTCCCTGCATAATTATCTTGCAGGGTCTGTGTTTTATAGAACACATTTTGAGAAATACCATGGTAAGATCAATTCAAACTGTGTTTTATTACCATGAACTGTCTCATTCAATGTCTGTGACATACATGAGTAATGTACATATTTTTTTAAAAACTGAAATACTAAGTAATTATATGATTTGAAAGCCAAAAATGTGAAAGAAAATATGTCTTTCCAAATATTTATTCTGAAATCCTAGTCAAAATAGCACTTTTGACTATTATTAAATAGTCAAATTAGTAATTTATTAATTATAAAATAGCACTTTTGACTAATATTTTGAGGGCACTTCATGAAATGTGTTTGTACATAGGAATGGGAGAAAGTACAAATGGATGGATGCTCAACACAGGGAAACAGGAGTTGTCTCTGGGCTGTGTTGTGTTAAAGAGGAAGAGGGACTTCCCTGGTGGTCTGGTGGTTAAGATTCCATCCTTTCAGTGTAGAGGGCAGGGGTTCAATCCGTGATTGGGGAACTAAGGTCTCACACGCTGTGGAGGCAAAAAAAAAAGTGAAGAGGAAGAGAGGAAGGTTTTCAAGGCATATTTTGTACCTGTCTGTATGGTTTGTTATAGCAGGCATATGTTACATTTGTAATTTGTTTTCCTGAAACATCAACACAGGGAAAAAAAACAAAAACAAATAAAATGCCTGGGATAGTAAGTACTATTTTTAAAAATCGATCTGAAAGAGTAAAAATGTAAGAGGAGCCAAGAGGTTTCTTAAAAAGTAAAATAACTTGTGAGAACTTGAAACACCAATTATTGTAATGGCTTTAAAGTCATTGTCATTTTTAAAATGAGAGTGGCATGGTTACAGAGACAAACAGTTGAGTGAAATCGAAAATAAATTCCACAAATAGAATCAAGGAGGTGTGAAATTCAGTGCAGTTAGGGTGGTATGTCAAAGCAGAAAAGAGAGAAACTCAGTACATTTTATTAAGACAAAAGATCGGCTATTTCTCAAATAAATATGCCTGTATTCCTAACTTTTTTATACCAAAATAAATTCCAGATGGATCGAATATTTAAAAGTTATCCACAAAGCCATGAAAATAATAGAAGAAAATATGTGTAACTATTTTTATAGACCTGGTTTATATTCTCTAAAGCAAAAATCATGGTAAGGTTAAAATACAAATAACACATAGAGAAAAAGGCAACATATATGACAGAGGGTTAGCATCTTAATGCACATAAGTCCCCTTTCAAATCAGTGAGAAAACGATGACTATCAGCAGACCCCAAAATTATAAGCCCCAAATCTTAAACTTAACTTTAAAATTACAGTTAAAATCAGAAATCACAAGCCTTTTATAGCAGGAATACTGAGAGAATATTGAGAAAACAAATCACTGAGCAGGGCTGTAACATTTTTTTTAAAGATAAGGAAGAAACTGCAGGAAATTTAAAACTCAGATACTTATATTTAAAACTTAGATGATTATATTTAAAACTCAGGTAGTGGATATTTAAAACTCAGATAAAGATAAGGAAGAAACTGCAGGATATTTAAAACTCAAAGAAATTAAGACTAAAAATACTACCCAGGTTGGAGTGAAGGTTCTTTCTTATCATCTTAATGCTTAATCAGTGTCTTTTCATTATAAAATTGAACCCTGGATAGGTCATTTGCAAGAAGCTCTTCTGTGAGGGTCTAGTTTATAAATAATAGTTTATTATTATATAACCTTTAATACTGAGATTAATATGTATGCTTATTTGCTTGTTATAGAAAACTTTATTTATTTATTATTCATTTGTTATGTAAGAAATGAATTTAAGTCAATTTGTCAATATAATACTTAACCCACTGATATTTACTGACATTTTGAATAATTCAAATAGGAAGGAAGGGAAAAGGAAGGGAAGAAAAGAGGGATGGAGGAGAAAGGGAAGGAAAGAAAGAGGGAAAAAAAGAAAAATCTGTTCCCATCTTCCTAGAGTAAGAAAACCAGCTTTTTTTCTTCCTGTAAAATTGCAGTGCAAATAAAAAAGAATGGTAATTACAGTCAAAACAACACAAAATTTCAACTTTTTTTCTCAACATGCTTTAATACAAAAATTGGCATATATATATATATATATATATATATATATATATATATATATGTTGTATCAGTCAGGATTGCTTTTGGCTGAAAGCTGCAGAAAATCTAACATTGTCTAAGCAATAAATACATTTAATTACTTCAAAGGACAAGATGTCTGTGACAGAAAGTTCTAGGGATTGATTCGCCCTCTCATTAATGTCTCTATGATTCTCTTGCAAAAGCTACCTTCTCAAAAAAATTCAAAGCAACTGGGAATCTGGGACACCCCTGCCAACCCCTAAAGGCTGATCATATCCCTCCTTAAGCCCCTAGTGCACACATCTAATCCTAGCCCTTGTCACAGTGGTCTGTGATTCTCACTTTTCACTACTGTTCTTATGAAAGACAGGCAGAGAGGGGACTTCCATCTGATTTCTAGGACCAGACAAGTGCCGGGTACATGTGGAGGGCCTTAGTAACTGAGGCCCATCATCTTTCGATAATGAATACTAGAAACAGCCTCTCAAGCAAGTGGAAAGAGTTAAGGAGCCCATGCACTTTTCATCATCCCTCAGAAACTGCTTTGAACCTTGCAACTAAGTGGGACAAAACAAAAGGGAACCAGTCTGTACAACAATAAGGGAATTCTGAAATTCTAAAGCCAAAAAAAAAAGCAATGGGATCTTTCAGAACATCAACTGGAAGCCCACACAACAAGACCAGAAAGGGCACAGAAACACTGGCCTTGCCAGGTAGAGTCCAGTAATAACCCTGAAAAATTAAGCCCCAACTTGTCCTTGCTGCCAGCGCCACTTTTCACATGCAAGAGAATGTGTAAAACATTTAGGGGAATGCTTCATTCTCTTCCTTCGAGTTTCACAGGAAACCCCTTTTCACCAAAATCAGACTTTCTGTCTTTTACCCTCTCTCTTCCTTGATAACCAGCCCAGGGATCCCTTTACTGACCCTCTTGGAGAAAATTCTTAATCAGTTTTCCATTATGAGAACTTTGCTCCTAAAGGTTTAGCACAGATTTAGACTTTGGAAATACTATAATCAGAGACTAGAGTCTGGCAAAGAGGGAGATCCTGCAAAGGTGAGAAAGATGAAAAGAGAAATGAACGTTGGTGCAAAATTTTTCTCACCATGTTGTCCTAGTTAATCTTTGCCTTCTTGCAAGAGTTCCTTCAGGTACCCCCAGCAAACTGGATCTCTGTCCTATACTAGATTTTTGAAATAGTAATTCTGTCCAGCAACATACCCCCACGGTCGTATGGGCACTAAACATCTCAGGCTTGAGTTGGCAAGCCCTTTTTCAGAGCAAATTTCTTGTCTCAATGAAGTGGGGATCACTTAACCTGGGAGACCCACAGTATCTTCCTTCTGCATTTACAGCCCTCTTCACCAGAGAGAGTCTGGCCACAGGTAAGACTATTTCATGTCAGAGTTTACTTCAAGATGGTGAGTCTTGTGACTGGCAGTTTCCCCAGCTCCATCGGCTCCCTTCCTCCTCTGTTAAATCTGGGAGGGTGCCTGGTGCCAGAGGTGAAACAATTCTCCCATGATTCTCGAGTCTACTAAGTCAAGAAGCCAAGAGTCAAGACCTGAATCTGTCTTTCCTTTCCCAAGATCCCCCCAACCCTACTTCAGATTTGTCATTATCAGCTGTGGTTCTCTACCATCTACCATGAAAAGTTCACTTTCATGGAAAGAGAAAAGGAAAGAGAGGGGAACTTGTGTTTCTCAAATTCTTGGCACTGTCTTCAAAGTGCTGCACTTCCAAGCCTGAGCATGTTTTGCAGACAAGTCAGTCTCCCCCAGCTCCTGGGCCCAGGCTCCTGCAGTAGCTGTGTGCCTGTTTGCGTGTTGTGTGTTGGGCCAGGGTTAAGAAAGAGGAATTGCACCTGCTTTTCCAAAAAGCCCCAGAAGTGTCCATGCGACTTATCTGTCGTCCCCATCAGGCCTGTCAGGAACTGTGATGGAGCCATGAAGTTCAAGTCTCCTTCCCTTTCTAGAAGACTTTCCTGAATATCAAAAATTTCATCTCTTCTATGGATCCCATTAAGGCACCCCCCTCCTGTTCTCTACCCACCTCAACCTCTCCTCTCCTGCTTCCCTTTTCTGAGTCTGTCCCTGGGGATTAAAGTACTCTGCGAGACTCTTAAACTCAGTTTCTTCACAATCCACTTCAACCTCCATGGTTACTCCCAAGAGTCTCCCTCATTTTTGCCCACCTGTTCCCTGCCCAGGTCATGGCATTTGCCTTAAAATAGTTACCCTCTAATTTGAGGGGAAATCAACCTCCCACAAACTTCCTCAAGAGGCTTAGAAACCCTGGATCTGGTCCTACTTGTGGTAAGCACAAATTGTGGTTTATAACTCTTTATTTTTACAAACTCTGTATTTTTTTTTTATATTAACTCAATTTCTACATTGATACCATATTCTTCCAAAGTGTTAGAAATTTAGTCTCCATCATTTTAGAATCCGCCTTGCTTCCCCAGGGTCGTGTTTAAATTCTAAGGCGGCCTCAGACAGTGTCTAACATGTTTAGTCCTCATATGAAGCCATGAAGTATCTGTTCTTTATTCTTTTGTGCCCCCCTTGGGCCCAATGGCTCTCTCCCCAGCTGCCATGGCACTTGCTGGGGCACAGGAACCCCTTGTTTTTTGGGTATCACTCGATGACTCAGAAACTTCTGCAAAGCTGTGCACAGTCTCTGAAGACTGGCTGTCTCCCATCTCCCCTGGAATTGTCCAAACAGCAGGGCACTCAGCCCTTCCTCCAGCATGCTTCACCACCTCTGCTCTCCTCCCTTCCCCAAGCAGTCCCTTCCATTCCCCCAATCCAAGGGAATCTTCCTCTAGTCCAACAGAAAACTTTCCTCAAACCTTATTCTACCAAATCCTATCTGTATCCCAAATCTTCTGGTTCTTTCCAGGGCTCAGATTTTAGAAACCAAAGCTCCTACTTCCTCTTTTTCTTTGATACTTGTCATATCCCTCCCTTTGGGCAATGACTCTAGAGGACTTAATCAGGTAAGACAGTACAGGAAAAGGAGAGAATAAAAGCAAGGGCGAATGAGAGAAAAACATCTGTTAATATTTTTAAATGCCATCACATTTGTATCTGCTTTTATTAATACTTGATTTAGAACTGTCTTGTTCTTTAATCTCAGGAGATATTAATTGAAAGATGCCTTCCCTTCAGGCTCTTTTCCTGGTTCTCAGACCATGAGCCTTGCTCTTTGCTTACACCCAGCCTGGAAGTCTTTTATACCTTCACCAAGAAGCCTGTGCCCATTTTGATAGCAAACACCTCTCTCTCTATTATTACACCAAGGCATTCTTCTGCCTATAGCTCCTGGACCACTTCACATTTCATTAGGTGCTCCATCAGGAAGGGAAGAAGTGGAGTAGCTCAGAATGACTGCCTTCATTTGCTGATTTCTTTGTTTTGCACCAGAAAGCATTTCTGCATCTCAGTTGGCTATTCAAGAGAAACCCCTCCTGTCAATTCCAATTCCACTCCATTTACTGGCAAACAGTTGAATGAGCTGTTTAAGTGGGGTTGTTATGAAAAGAAACGAATTTGAATTTGCATTTCATTTTCTTTCAATTATTTATTGGTTGGGGTAACCCATATCTTGACTTTTCCCCTCTACCCTCCAGAATCATCAAGAGAAAGTAGTAGGAAAAGTAGCTCAGCACTTTTTGCAAGGCCTGATGGTGATTACTGCTTACAGTGCTGAACTGATCTTCATTAAGGACAAGTGCCCTGGCTTCTTACGATAGCCTTCAGACCTGTGAAGGTCTCTGGGCCTAGGGGCACCACTGTATGGAGCCAGAAGAGACCAAGCGTGATTTAAGAGGCCCCACCATATACCAGGAGTTCTACCCTCATGAAATCCCAAGTATCAAAGTCACTTTTTCGGCTGTTTTCAGAAAAAGTCTTAATTATTCACTATTTGAGTGATTCTTTGGGGGGTTGTTGCAGGCTCCTTAAAGGTCACTGTTAGAATGTACATTTGTGGCCTGCCTGCCATGGGGCATCTCCCGTAATTTTCTCTCATCAGCTTAACTAACCGTCACCTAGGAAGGCTCAGAGAATCTAGCCTGCAAAGGAAACTTTTTGTAAAGAACCTCTGGACTATACCAGAACAGTGAAAGGATAGAGGTTGACTATCCATTATTCAGTCACCTGACTATTAAGTTCATGCACAGATTCTAGGAGAATGTACAAAATAGGTCCATCTTTAGAAAACAAAGTGTCTGTCTTCTCAATTAAACCTAAGATGCTAAGCACAAAGCGATCAAGGTAGTCACCCTCTCATTCCAGGACTGGACTTTGTTACCAAACCCATATTGTTAAGCCAGTCCTCTCTCCGTTTACTCCATTCTTATAACACTTATTTCCACCTAAGTTTACGCAGTTGTTTTAGTGATTTTCTTACGCTTTTTTTTTTTTTTTAAAGAAGGGCTGTATTAGAAAATGAGGGTGGTATATCTCTAAAAAACAAATAGAAGGTTATAAAGAACTGACGTGGTATCTAAAAGTAGATTACAGAACAAAAGCCTAGAGACAATGAACATAAAATTAAAGGGCAGCATTTGGAAGTCCTTTAATTGCATGGTAATTGGGAGTCAAAGCAGAATCTATTTAGAATCCACAAGGCCTATTAGGAGTCCAGAGGACCAATAGCAAGTTAACCAAAATTAGGAAAAGAAATCAGACTTTAATTGTAAACAGAAGACTAATCATTAGCTGTTCTGTTTCCCTGGAGTAGGTCATGGATATCTGCCTGACATTTTACATTTTACTTTAAGTACAAAAAAAAAAATTACACAAGTAGCCTCATTAGTAGGTTTTTCTGTGTTAGGAGTCATCAGAAATCCAGCTCAAGTCCAAGATTAGAAAACATCTTCTCAGTTCCTCCACAATAGCACACTCCTTAAATTGTCTCGTACCCACCCCAGGTCTGCAGGTGGACAGGGGAATCCACTTTGCATATGTGCGTGACAGCTCACCTGTGGTTTCATGCCAAATCACCACCTGATATGCAGACCAACTCCATGTACATTGAAAATATACTCTGTCAACCCAAAGACAGTTATAAATGTGTCTCACTGCTAAAAAGCAAAGAACCCTCTTTAATAGCTGCCAGGTTCATATAATACAGGACTTCCCTGGTGGCTCAGATGGTAAAGAATTTGCCTACAATGCAGGAGACCTGTGTTCAGTCTCTGGGTCAGGAAGGTCCCCTGTAGAAGGCAATGGCAACCCACTCCAGTATTCTTGCCTGGAGAATTCCATGGACAGAGGAACCTGGTGGGCTACAGTTCATGGGGTCGCAGAGTCGGACACCACTGAGTGACTAAGTACAGCACAGCATAGTTCATTAGAGCAACCTGCTGTTGAGTTAGAAATGAAGTTATGACATTGTTGAAATAGCAGATTATGCTGGAAATTACCAACTACTGGTATATGGAAAACAGGGTCTTCCCTGGTGGCTCAGCAGTAAAGAATCCACCTGCAATGCAGGAGATGCAGGAGATGTAGGTTTGATTCCTGGGTCAGGAAGATCCCCTGTAGATGGGCATGACAACCCACTCCAGTATTCTTGCCAGGAAAGTCCTGTGGACAGAGGAGCCTGGCGGCTACAGTCCATGGGGTGGGGTGGTGGGGAGGCCGGTCATAAAGAGTTGGACACAACTGAAGTGACTGAGCATGCATGTGTGCAATATATGGAAAACTACCCCAATGTCTTGACCTTATTTGGTTTTACTTTAATATTCTACTGCTCCTTTGTCAGATCCATATACTAATCCACTCTGTATAGGTTCTAGGAACATTTCTATGGTGTTAAAAAAAAATAGAACTTTTTTAATTTTAGTTTTTAATTAATTAAATTAATAAATAAAATTCATTAAACTTTTTAATTTTAGTGTTTCTTAAGTTTCTCAAGGGGTCCCACAAAATTCATATCCCAAGGATTTTGTGTTACATAGTTTAAAAACAGAAAAGGCAATGGCAACCCACTCCAGTACTCTTGCCTGGAAACTCCCATGGACGGAGGAGCCTGGTGGGCTGCAGCCCATGGGGTCGCTAAGATTCGGACACAACTGAGCGACTTCACTTTCACTTTTCACTTTCATGCATTGGAGAAGGAAATGGCAACCCACTCCAGTGTTCTTGCCTGGAGAATCCCAGGGACGGGGGAGCCTGGTGGGCTGCCGTCTATGGAGTTGCACAGAGTCGGACATGACTGAAGCAACTTAGCAGCAGCAGCAGTTTTAAAAAGTCTGAATTAAGTCTTTCATTTAATAATCACCTCTTGGGTATAAGGTATCATGATGGGCACTGGAAAGACTACAAAAATGTATAAAGTGGCATAGGACAAATATAAGAAAACAACACCACAGGAGCTCAAAGGAAGAGAGATGGTTTCCAGCGAAATGATCAGGAAAGACTTCATGGACATGATAGAACAGCAACTAGACTGAGAAGAGTGAAAAGAGCTCCGTTCGATAGCTGAGCAGATACTCCATTCATTTATTCAGTGGCTATTTCTTGAGCCATAACCTGTGCTGACAATGTCATGAATGACAGGGCAGAGGCAGATACACTCAAGAATGTTGGCATAACTACTAGCAGACTGGCTAAATGAGGGCTGTGATGAGAGGCTGTCTCAACTGACTGGACTTGAAGTGACTCATGATGGGCCCTGAGTGCCAGCCTGAGGAGTCTGGGCTTCACTTCTGAACAATATGGAGCCATCAGATAATGACAATCAAGTAATCTAACCTCCTGATTAAGTTTATAACTGGGAGAGGAACCGTAGTCTCAGGTTTAACTTAGGTAGAGAGAAGAGTCAAGGAAAGAAGGAAGAGGCTGCTAGAGATGTTTCTGGACATGAAGACATCAGAACTAGTGTTACCGACTTGGAAGTCATGTGGAGATGGTGTTTAAAGCCACCAATTTGCAAGAGATTATCTCGGGAGGACAACTGTGTAGACTAAAGTGACAAGAAAAGATGATTAAAGAGACCACACCGGAAAACAGGAAATAGAAGGAGTGGACAGTGGTTAGAAAGAGGAGAAGTAGGGGGAAATGGTGTCTTGGGCATCCAGAAAGCAGAGTCTCATCAAACAGGGAGCGAACAACCCATCTTCTGCTACAGAGAGGTCACCTAGGATAGAAACTGGAAATGAGCAATTGCGAGTACTTGATAAACCATATGTGAGCAGCTTTGCAGTTTTGTGGGAGCTGAAGTGAGAATATTATGAATTTTGAAGAGTGGGTGAAAGGGAGGAAGAGATAAAAACCAGGCAGAATACTCATTGAAGAAATAGGGCTATATAATGGGCTCCAAAATCACTGCAGATGGTGACTGCAGCCATGAAATTAAAAGACGCTTACTCCTTGGAAGGAAAGTTATGACCAACCTAGATAGCATATTCAAAAGCAGAGACATCACTTTGCCAACAAAGGTTCGCCTAGTCAAGGCTATGGTTTTTCCAGTGGTCATGTATGGATGTGAGAGTTGGACTGTGAAGAAATCTGAGTGCTGAAAAATTGATGCTTTTGAACTGTGGTGTTGGAGAAGACTCTTGAGAGTCCCTTGGACTGCAAGGAGATCCAACCAGTCCATTCTAAAGGAGATCAGTCCTGGGTGTTCTTTGGAAGGACTGATGCTAAAGCTGAAACTCCATTACTTTCGCCATCTCATGCAAAGAGTTGACTCATTGGAAAAGACTCTGATCCTAGGAGGGATTGGGGGCAGGAGGAAAAGGGGACGACAGAGGATGAGATGGCTGGATGACATCACTGACTCGATGGACGTGAGTTTGAGTGAACTCCGGGAGTTGGTGATGGACAGGGATGCCTGGAGTGCTGCAACTCATGGGGTCACAAAGAGTTGGACACAACTGAGCAACTGAACTAAACTGAACTGAACTGAATGGGCTCTTGTGAGAGACAGCAGTATCTTGGCCAAGGAAAGAATTATTTAAGATAAGGGAGATCTGGGAGCATTTATGTGTTTTCGGGAAGAAGCCAGAGAAAGAGAAAAACTAAAGATACAGGGAAAATCAAATCAACTGGTACAGTAAGAATATATTGATAAAATCTAGGAAATATTTTAGAAGAAGCAAGAAGAGAGCAAATGCCATGGTTTTTCCAGGACCACTGATACCCACCACCCCAGAGTCAGGCACAACATCAACACATTGAGGAAAAAAAAGACTAAAGAGAAAAAAATGAAAAATTCCAATCAGGGCCAGGGGCCTAAGACATGAAACACAGCTGTGCAACATTTGTGATAAGAATCCTCACCCAGGGGGCCCTGAAGAACGTTCTAGGATGACATCTCTGTACACACCTTTTGCAGGCATCCCTTGAAAAGGGATTTCCCAGCTGGGGTTGGATGGATTTAGCCAAGTCTGTGGAAGTGACAAGAAGTAAGAGGAAGGTGCCTTTCTTTATCCCAGAAAAGCAATACAGGGTAGGCTGACTTGGTTTACCTACTCTTGGACAAAGTGGTATAATTCTTGATGGTATTTTAATTAAGTAGAGGAGAATTAGAGTGAGCAAGTAAAATTTAGCACATTGCCTAAATGACTTTCAGTAAATTCCTCAAAAAGTAACCCCAAATATCTCACAGAGAGATGCAGCAAGTTTACTGTTGAATTTCTAGGGTGAAGACTTTGAGAAAAACACAGGTCCCTACAAAATCTCCAGTTGTTCCCACTTTCCAAAGGGCATCTTCCTACTGACCACCAAGCAAGGTTATGTTGTAAGAGACTCAGGCTGAGGAGGGGCCTGCAGAGAGGGCTACAAGTGCTCCAAATTATCCCAGGGACTCCTGGTCTTGCCTATTAGAAGGTTAACCCCAATTCCTGCAAATGAGCCAGATTTGAAAACAGGTGTTTAGGAGCAGAAGCAGCCCCAATGCCACGGCTCACAAAGCAGCCGGGCAAGTAGCAAGTTCAGCGCACCGTTCAAGGATAATAGGTTTACCGAGTGAAATAAAGGCTAAACTGGGGATAGGGAGAGCATTTTACCCTGTTTGACCTCTTAGGAAAGTCCCCCAGGGTGTCCTGGGCAGGAGCAGAGCAGATAGGAGGAAAATGCGGACATGGCGCTCCCTTCACCTTCCCATAAGAGTTGGTGGCCCTTGTTACGGAACTGAAATAGAAAAAGCAAATGTTTCCCATCACTTTTGAAGTTATTTTACTTGTCATTATTTTATGTATTGTGGTGTATGCATGCTAAGTGCTTCAGTCGCGTCTGACTCTTTGTGACTGTATCAACTGTAGCCTGCCAGGCTCCTCTGTTCATGGGGATTCTCCAAACAAGAATACTGGAGTGGGTTGCCATACCCTCCTCCAGGGAATCTTCCTGACCCAGGGATCAAACCAGTGTCTCTTACGTCTCCTGCATTGGCAGGCCAGTTCTTTACCACTAGAGCCACAGGGGAAGCCCTTTTAAATACTGGAGTAGGTCAATACTTGTCAAGCTCTCCTGCCTGGTCCACTATCAGGACACATGGAGCTCACAAACACCACAGGGGCAGCAGCATCCTCTCCCAATCTCTCTCAGCCCACATCTCTAAGGCCATCTTATGTCCCCCACAGACCACAGCTACACAGGGATTCCCCGCAAAATCCTGACAGCTCTTCTCAACCAGAGGCTAGGAAGGAAGGATGTGAGAGGAATATATCACAGCTTTGGAGGTCTAAAGTTCCCACATTGCATGGCATTGTTTATTTCAGCAACCCCACATTTCTGCTTTTAAAAAATTAAGTCAATCTGTCTATGGAAAGAGAAAATTATATGGATTGTTAATTCTGTTTATGCCTTTTCGCATAAAGATCATTGAGTTTTCAGACCACTGGTCTTGCACATACATATACACACCACGTTTTAGCAGCCTGCATGTGCTTCTTTGCAAATGTTAATGTCTCTTTGTTAATGGGCATTCTTGTAGTGGGTGTACATATATATACGCACCATATACAATTTTTGAGCCATTTTTGCCTTACTTCCCATTGTTTTCTAAACTAATGTTTTCCCTACTTGCAAATGGAATAGTTGTTTATTTTAGAAAGTAAAGGAAAGCACAAAGGAGAAAATAAAAATCATTCATAAGCCCCTGCCCAAGAATAAACACTCTCATTTTGGTGCATATACTTCTAATCTGGTTTTCTATGCATACATACACTTTTTTTTCCTCCAAAATAGTATTATACTATGTATACTATTTTATAAAGAGGTTTTTTTCACTTAACATGTAACACATATTTTTCTATGTATTAAATGTTTTTAAAGCATAATTTTCAAGAGTTGCCTAATACACCATACTATGCATATACCTAAGGTTATTCAACCATCTCCTACTGTTGGATATTTAAGTTATTGCCAATATTTTGCTGCTGCTGCTAAGTTACTTCAGTCATGTCCGACTCTGTGCAACCCCATAGACGGCAGCCCACCAGGCTCCACCGTCCCTGGGATTCTCCAGGCAAGAACACTGGAGTGGGTTGCCATTTCCTTCTCCAATGCATGAAAGTGAAAAGTGAAAGGGAAGTTGCTCAGTTGTGTCCGACTCTTCGCGACCCCATAGACTGCAGCTCACCAGGCTCCTCCGTCCATGGGATTTTCCAGGCAAGAGTGCTGGAGTAGGGAGCCATTGCTTTCTCTGAATATTTTGCTACTATTAGCCAAATTATGTTGAATATCCTCTCATCCTTGCTTAAATCTAAAATTATTTCCTAAGGGTAAAATTTTATAAATTGAGTTGCTTAATCATTGGGATTAGGCAATTATTAAGGCTTTCTATATATTGTAAAATAGCTTCTCAAAGAGATTACATCAACTTACTTTCCTACCAGTGGGGTATAAAGTGCATTTCCCCCCATTTTTCAACACTAGATTGCCCACTATTTTGACCTTCTGTCTTCCTGGGATAGAACTTGTTCTGACCATTGTCTCTAAACCAGTAAATGAATGGCCTTAGACCTGTCAGGCAAAACTGGCCATCAACATAATAAATCTGATGACCAAACACTGTTTCAAGGTGTCTCTCATCCTCTCACTTTCTATGGCTAATCTGTCCTTTTTCATCCACACAAAAGGTTTCTGATCATCTATCTAAATGCTCTTAAGTAAAAATAAAGGCAATTTCGAACAGTTGGGGATAGAGATTCCAAATATGATTCTATAAAATGTAATGAGGTTTTGAATTGTAAAACTCTCAGTTGAGGGGAGAGTTCTCGGCAACGACTGTGATACTAACAGGAAGATCTAAAAAGTAAACAGCTCAGATCCCTGAATGGACCTCTGAGGAATGAACGCTGGGTAAAAGCTAGCAGGAGTGAACGGAACAATATCAGAGTAAATAGACTGTACCGATTCCAAGAGATAAGATTGATGAAATCCAGTGTGGCGCTAATATATCCCACCCACATGGTTATATAAATAGGACTGTGGAACAGAGCTTATGGAAATGTGTGCCCTAGGAAAAAAAAAAAAAAAAAAAAAAGTACTGGCTGTGTCAGGTCACGGCAGTGGGCTTGCTTTGTGTAATGAACAAACCGTCTCCCCAAAGAATCCTCCTGAAGCTAGATCTTCAGCCTGGCAGGTAATATAAAAGCTGGATGTATTGAAAATAATTTCCTTTAACTCATAATGCTAGTACATATGAAGTTATGATCTACATCCAATTTCTCATCTCAAACAGTTCGGAACTCAGTAATTAGTCTGAAAGGTGACTTCTAGAAACGTTTGACAGAGAAACACATTATTTCTGTGGGTGGCTGCCACCTGGCCTCCATGTCTACCAAAGTAGTAAATGAGTCCCAGAATGCTTAGGAAAGCTGACACGCTGAACTAATCTTTAATTTATTGATTTGCTACCTCACTGCAAAAAAGTAGGATATCAATAAATGGCTTTAGTTAAGAAGTTAAGGTCCAAGAAGAAACAGTGAGGGTTTGCTGGAATACATGGAGTACAACAAGGTTTATAGAAAATGAAAGCAAGGGCTTCTGGGAAAAAATTGATGTCTGGTAAGGACACCAGAGTATCAAACAATATAAACTTTAAGATCAACAACTTGAAGATCTATTTTATTATAGATCCTTCCTTTTTTTGCTGTCTTCTTATTTGTACAAAATAAAAAGCAACAATAAACTGGAAGTTTTCAGATGAACTAATCTAGAAAGAGTAAGTGGAATGAATAATTTAGAACTCTAGATCCAGCCAAATATGACTTTGTAACTTATGACTTTACGCTTAATTATAATGATCAATTAAAGAAATCTCTGTATGAAAATTAAAAATAGGGAATCCTAAAATGATAAAACTAAAAAGGAAAGTAAAAGAGAAAAGGCAATGATGTAAAATTAAAATAATCCTTAATTCTGAAGATGAAAATGGTCCCTGAACATATTTAAATTACTTCTTGCTCTTGTAGTCTTATATTACACTTTCATAAGAAGAAATTGTAAAATTTTCCTTTATACCAAGGGAAAATGTTGTTGGAACATATTTTCTTGGTATCTATAATATGACATATTAATAATTTAGAGATGTGCAAAATTATTTCTTTTTAATAAACACAGAAATTTGATTTTGAATAAAATTTTAGACAGATTTTATATGTATGGTATAATTTTTGAGAAGTTTTGATTAATGAAAAGCAGACTGACTCATGATGTCATACCTCAACATAGATAAGAAAATTTTTTATATTCATTTCCAACATTTTTTATTAACATTTGTTTTAGTGTTTATTGGGGCTTTCCTGGTGGCTCAGCAGAAAAGAGTTCACCTGCCAAAGCAAGAGGTGCAGGTTCGATTCCTGGGTTGGGAATATCCCCTGGAGAAGGAAATAGCAACCCACTCCAGTATTCTTACCTAGGAAACTCCTTGGACAGAGGAGCCTGGCAGGTTACAGTCCATGGGGTCACAAAAGAGTTGGACACGACTTAGCAACTAAACAGTAACAAATTAATATTTATTACATAATTGCCGTGTGTGTGCGCTAAGTTGCTTCAGTCCTGTATGACTCTATGTGACTCCATGGACTGTAGCCCACTAGGCTCCTCTGTCCACTGGGATTCTTCAGGAAAGGACACTGGAGTGGGTTGTCATGCCCTCTCCAGGGGAATCTTCCCGACCCAGGAATCGAACCTGCATCTCTATGTCTCCTGAATTGGCAAGCAAGTGCTTTACCACTGGCACCACCTGGGAAACTCCCATAGTTACCATCAGATCAGATCAGTTGCTCAGTCGTGTCTGACTCTTTGCGACCCCATGAATCGCAGCACGCCAGGCCTCCTTTCCATCACCAACTCCCGGAGTTCACTGAGACTCACGTCCATCAAGTCAGCGATGCCATCCAGCCATCTCATCCTCTGTCATCCCCTTCTCCTCCTGCCCCCAATCCCTCCCAGCATCAGAGTCTTTTCCAATGAGTCAACTCTTCGCACGAGGTAGCCAAAGTACTGGAGTTTCAGCTTTAGCATCATTCCTTCCAAAGAAATCCCAGGGCTGATCTCCTTCAGAATGGACTGGTTGGATCTCTTTGCAGTCCAAGGGACTCTCAAGAGGCTTCTCCAACACCACAATTCAAAAGCATCAGTTCTTCAGTGCTCAGCCTTCTTCACAGTCCAACTCTCACATCCATACATGACCACAGGAAAAACCATAGCCTTGACTAGACAAAATGTCTCTGCTTTAGAATATGCTATCTAGGTTGGTCATAACTTTCCTTCCAAGGAGTAAGCGTCTTTTAATTTCATGGCTGCAGTCACCATCTGTAGTGATTTTGGAGCCCAGAAAAATAAAGTCTGACACTGTTTCCACTGTTTCCCCATCTATTTCCCATGAAGTGATGGGACCGGATGCCATGATCTTCGTTTTCTGAATGTTGAGATTTAAGCCAACTTTTTCACTCTTCACTTTCACTTTCATCAAGAGGCTTTTGAGTTCTTCTTCACTTTCTGCCATAAGGGTGGTGTCATCTGCATATCTGAGGTTATTGATATTTCTCCCCGCAATCTTGATTCCAGCTTGTGTTTCTTCCAGTCCAGCGTTTCTCATGATGTACTCTGCATATAAGTTAAATAAACAGGGTGACAATATACAGCCTTGACAAACTACTTTTCCTATTTGGAACCAGTCTGTTGTTCCATGTCCAGTTCTAACTGTTGCTTCCTGACCTGCATAGGATTCATAAAACTGGGTATCCTTTTTTCACTTAACCGTATATCAGAAGCATTTTTAATGTTACTGCCTGAGAGGTACCAAATAGTTCTCCCAGTGTATCGTAATTTTTTATTGCGTTTTGTTGGACATTTGAATTACATTTATGTATTGTTATACTATAAAAGCCATGGTGATCAACATCTTCATGCATAATGTTTTGATTGCCCATGTAGATTTATTGCAAAAATGGCAGCAGTTCTTCCCCTTTCAGTGTCCAGGCCTCTTACCCTGTAACTGTGAGTGCCCTCCTGCTCTCTGAGCTCAGCTATGAAACTTGCTTGGCTAATGGGATATTAGCAATAATGAGCATCCAAGTGCTTTCACTATGGAGCTTGGTCCCCTGCTCTCCTGGGAACTCTGTCCCCATATCAACAAGCCCGAGCTAGCCTCCTAAAGGATAAGACACAAGGCCCAGTTGCTCCCAACCCTTCTGCAGACCTGCCAACAACCAGACATGTAAGTGAAGCCATCTTAGATCCCCCAGACACCAGCCAACTTTCCAACTAAACACAGAGATTTGAGCAAACTTGGCTGAAATCAGCAGAGTTGGCCCAGACAAGAAGTAATGCCAGTTACCCAAGAATCCAAGATCCAAGATCCAACTATTTGTTAGTCAAATAGTTATTGGTTCAAATTAGTTTATTTTGGAGTAGCTTGTTATACAGCCAATATCATTAATGAAAAATTTATTTTTATATATATAAATTATACAGATTATATGTTATTTAATATACTTATATATTAAATATATATTATATATCATTAATACAAATTACATATATTATATATATGAATTATATATATAAATATATGCATATATATATATGCATAAGCATATTTCTTTATGCTTCCAGGTGGTGCTAGTGGGGTAAAGAGTCCGCCTGTTCTATCCCTGGGTTGGGAAGATCCTTGCTACTATTTTCTTGAGACCCAGAACTCTGGTAAAGAGACATGTCCCAGGTCCAAATCTGATAGTCAGGTGGGAAGTTTCCTGTCCTTGGGTATCCATCCTTACTCTCAGGCCTGCTGAGGTCCACGCTAAAGCAGTGAAGCCACTCTATCTCTTACTTTCTTTCACTCATTCATTC
Organism: Bos mutus; assembly: GCF_027580195.1. NCBI lineage: Eukaryota > Metazoa > Chordata > Mammalia > Artiodactyla > Bovidae > Bos > Bos mutus. The sequence goes on along the minus strand of NC_091640.1, from coordinate 30,888,628 downwards.
AAAACATATTTACTTAGAATTTATATATTAATGAAGCAGGTGTTGGGAGGCAGCAAGGAAATGGTTCCTACATTCAGGATGCTTATCTTCTAGAGGAAAGGATAAATATCTAACCACAGAGATCCTGGAAGCACTCTCTAGACTTTCTATAAATATATCCTGAAATATTCTGTTCACAGACACCCAGCTCCTATCTTGATCCTAATTTAATATCTCAGCCTCAGTAGCACAGTAAAAGTGATATAGAATACAAGTAATGTTTATATTGATAACATGGTGAAATGATACTATTTTGGATATACTGAGTGAAATAAAATATATTGTTAATTTCACTTGTCTCTTTTTAAATGTGGTTCTTGAGAGTAACTTGGACTGCAAGGATATCAAACCAGTCCATCCTAAAGGAAATCAGTCCTGAATATTCACTGGAAGGACTGATGTTGAAGCTGTAGCTTCAATACCTTGGCCACCTGATGTGAAGAATTGACTCATTGGGAAAGACCCTGATGCTGGGAAAGACTGAAGGCAGGAGGAGAAGGGGACAACAGAGGATGAGATGGTTGGATGGCATCACCGACTCAATGGACATGGGTTTGAGCAAGCTTTGGGAGTTGGTGATGGACAGGGAAGCCTGGCATGCTGCAGTCCATAGGGTTGCAAAGATTTGGACACAACTGAGCAACTGAACTGAACTGATCAGTAAAATTTAATATATGGCTCACATTTGTAACTCACATCATATTTCTACTGGCCAGTGTTGCCCTAAATACTGTCAAAGTCTAGGTGAAAAATATGGTAATTTAAACTATGTGTTAGTCACTCAGTCATATCCAACTCCACAATCCCACGGACTGTAGACTCCCGGCTCCTCCATCCATAGAATTCTCCAGGCAAGAATACTGGAGTGGGGTGCCATTTCCTTTTCCAAATTTAAACTGGGAAGTAAATAAATTAACTGAATGAGGATAACTGCAGTTGGGCTTCCCTGGTGGCTCAGATGGTAAAGAACCTGCCTGCAATGCAGGACACCCAGGTTCAATCCCTGAGTCAGGAAGAGTCTCTGGAGAAAGGAATGGCTACCCACTCCAGTATTCTTGCCTGGAGAATTCCATGGACAGAGGAGCCTGGCAGGTTACACAGACCATGGGGTCACAAAGAGTTGGACATGACTGAGCAACTAACACACACAACTGCAATCTGGACAGGGGTGAAGATCCAGATGAAATAACAAGATGGGGAGAGAGTGTGGATTTGAAGTTGATATAGAGACTTGGAAGATTAGCTCACCATTTGGCTGGTGATACAGAATCATCAGAGATGCATGTAACCCTCAAGCCCTACATCCAATCCTCTCCCACCTCTAACCACATCCTAGCCACGACTTGTCAACCCAATAATCAACTCTTCTCACCCACCAGAGGAAATAGTCTAATGGGTAAACACATTCTCCAGATTGGGAAAGGCCTAAATAAAATATAAATAAAATAAAATAAATCAAATCCATAGTATTAATGATTTTGTGTTATATTCAAGAAAGGTTTTACCATTAGGACATTCAGTACATATCTGGTATTAAAGTATTTTAAAGAGAACTTGGTATATTATGAATTCTGACAGGTTATTAAGCTTTGTGATTCCAACATATAATGTATAAACACTTTTAGAATTGTTTTGAAAGGATTAAGAGAATTTTTCAAAACATGCTAAATAATACCAGAATGGTTCAGAGAATTTCTTCATACTTCTCATTTGTTTTACCCTGCTTCCAAATTAATGTAGTAGATTTACAAGAGTGAAGTGCTTGGGAAGTTTCTTCTTATTAAAGTCAATCATTTGCCCTCTGAGCATTCAAATTGGTATAAAAGAAAATAAAATCTATTCAATAACTGGTGGGTTTTTAAATGCTTAAGAATTTGATTAAACTAGATTTTTCAATAAGACTAGTTGCTTAAAGACTTCTAGGTTTTTCAACTTGCGTTAATGAAATAATACAAGAGCTATTTGTTCTTATTTTAATAGAGTTTTGTTTTTAAAAGCTTAATAAAATAGATTTATGTTTTTAAATTACTAAGTTAAAACTCAAGTATTACTAGTGGACATGAAAATCTGACTCAGGACATGAAAAAACCATGAACAGCAGCAAGAGAAGATGTCCAAAATTCTTGAGGGAAAGTCAAGTTCATCCTTGAATAGAAATTTATACTTGTTTACTGAGCAATATTTGCACTAGAGATTCAAAAACCAGTCTTCTCTTAAGAAATTTGTGTTAGATGTCACCTCAGACTTGATATCTGCCTCAAAATGAAAGCAGTTGCCTGGTCATGCCCAGGAAATGGCTGTGGGTTGTGGGCAAAGCCTCTGTGAACATCAACCAGCAGGACCATGCTGGTTCAGGGGTGCTGGATGGCTTGTTCTGTGAACCACTCCACTTTGGGTAAAGGCCTCAAATAGTACCTTCATACTGCCCAGAATTGGGAATAAAGGGACAATAAAAACCACATGAGGGGTCTCTTGGAGCCCTTTTCTATCTTGTTATTATTAGGAGAACCAAAGTGGGACCTATCCCAGAAAAAGGACTCATTTCTAGTCATGGCAGTCCCTAAAATATCTTCTGTGTGCCCACCCTGGCAACCATGTCAAAATGCATGTTCACATGTGCCTCGTATTACTCTGATGCTCCATACTTCCAGAGGGAAGCAGGAAATGATTCTGGAAACACAGGTTGGGAACACATGGTAGAGAGCCTTAAACAAAGACCAAAGAGCATTTACTTTATTTAAAAGGCAGTGAAGTGTTGGTTAAGGTTTTAAAGCAGAGAATCGATCTTTTCCTGTAGCTTACATTCAGAGAGAACCTAAAGGCAAGAGGCCAGTGAGGAGGTATTGCAAGAGGGACTGAAGATCTGATCTAGTGTTGTGTATGTTGTAGGGTGACTGTCTCATCTACTGACCTAACCAGGACAGTCTTCTGGATAAAAGAGGGTGCTAACAGAATGGGATGCTCAGGGTATAAATCCAAACCGTACTGAGAACAGTAGGGTGTATGGTCACCCTAGCCAGTAGGAAGGTAAAGGAAGAAAGATGAGAGAGAACTGTGTACATAAAAGCAAAAAGGGGGTTTCCTTGGTGGTCCAGTGGTTAAGATTCCACACTTCCACTAAGGGGGCATGGGTTTGATCCCTGGTCAGGGAAATTCTGCATGCTTCAAGGTGTGGCCACAAAAAAAAAAAAAAAAAAAAAAAGGAGAGTCAAATGCGATAGTGGGCTCTGGATACCTTGGAGAATACTGGGACCATTAACAAAAACAGGACACTCCTGGGTGCTGGATAGAGGGAGGAGGTAACCATGGTGGGTGTAAAGCAATGTACAAATGCTGAATTAAAGCCTGACCAGGTCTGGGTATAGAAATATGGGGCTCATCTTCATAAGAAGAAAGGTAAAAGAAGACAGAGAAGGAGTCTTGTAAATAGTTATTGTCAGGGGAGAAAAGAAAGGTGAGTAGAGAAGGAGAAGACAAAGCAGTCAGAGATACACAAGAGGAAAATCAGTCATGATCATTCCAACCAAGGCTTTCAGCAAGCTTAGAGAAAACAGGAGAACAAGTGTACCAGACATTATAGGAAACACAA